>NC_090411.1:11647103-11947103 GCF_036365525.1 Heterodontus francisci | reverse complement strand
ACTGACAGCTCCATCATCTGATGTGTTATTAATTACCAACTGACAGCTCCATCATGCGATGTTTTATTAGCTAATTACCAACTGACAGCTCCATCATGCGATGTGTTATTAGTTAATTACCAACTGACAGCTCCATCAAACGATGTGTTATTAGTTAATTACCAACTGACAGCTCCATCATGCGATGTGTTATTAGTTAATTACCAACTGACAGCTCCATCATACGCTGTTTAGTTAATTACCAACTGACAGCTCCATCATGCGATGTGTTATTATTTGATTACCAACTGACAGCTCCATCATGCAATGTGTTATTAGTTAATTACCAACTGACAGCTCCATCATACGCTGTTTAGTTAATTACCAACTGACAGCTCCATCATACGATGTGTTATTAGTTAATTACCAACTGACAGCTCCATCATACGCTGTTTAGTTAATTACCAACTGACAGCTCCATCATGCAATGTGTTATTAGTTAATTACCAACTGACAGCTCCATCATACGCTGTTTAGTTAATTACCAACTGACAGCTCCATCATACGATGTGTTATTAGTTAATTACCAACTGACAGCTCCATCATGCAATGTGTTATTAGTTAATTACCAACTGACAGCTCCATCATACGCTGTTTAGTTAATTACCAACTGACAGCTCCATCATACGATGTGTTGTTAGTTAATGACCAACTGACAGCTCCATCATACGCTGTTTAGTTAATTACCAACTGACAGCTCCATCATACGATGTGTTATTAGCTAATTACCAACTGACAGCTCCATCATACGCTTCGATATTAGTTAATTACCAACTGACAGCTCCATCATACGCTTCGATATTAGTTAATTACCAACTGACAGCTCCATCATACGCTGTGTTATTAGTTAATTACCGACCGACAGCTCCATCATCCGCTGTTATTAGTTAATTACTGACTGAAGCTCCATTATACACTATTAGCTAATTATTACCGATTGACAACTCTGACACACACCACTGTTAGTTAATTCCTGCTGACTAACTGACTGCCACAGTGTTGGTAGAGTGAACACCTGCAGTCAGCTTCTTCTCTCTGTCAGCGAGTTTGACCTCACCATCACAAAACTTCCAAATTGAAAACAAGATGGATTCACCCTCAATCTAAACATTGGCACATGTTGGACTACGTGGGGCAAAACTCAAGCACCTGCGCTCGACCCACTGCCTTGGAGGTGTTGAATGTTGGTTCCACCGTCCGTTTGTCAGAAGCATTATGTCCTTGAAGATAACACCTAAAGTGCTACGACACAGAGTCAAACCACAAAGGAAGCTTGACGTAACTATCCTGAAAGACTCAGCCAAGAGACAGGAACTGGAACAAAATTTAGCCGTAAAGTTTGTTCGTATCTCAGAAGATAACACAGACATTGAAGATTCTGGGAAGAAGTTAAGGGATCTGAGGTCCTTGGATTTGTCAAACAGAAGCATCAAGATTGGTTTGTCAAGAACGACCAAGATAAAGCCAAGCTCCTAGATGATGTGCACAATACTCTCAGATCCTACATATCCGACAAAAAATAAATCACCAGCAAGAAAAGTCAGATATCGTTAAGCAAAACACAAGCTGCAGGCCAAACTAAGAGAGATGAAGAACAGAATGTGGGAGAACAAGGCTGTGGAGCTTAAGGCAGCTGGCATTAAGCATGACCAGAAGGCTCTCCATCAAAGATCTCTCAATGGCCCCAAAGCCAACGGTACGACGCCCGCCCCCTCAGCAGACGCAATCAATTCCTAACGAACAGGCATGAGATTCTCTTGCGTTGGGCAGAGCACCTTCACTGTCTCCTGAACAAGAATCCACATGTGCCGCGGCGCCACCGAATCACTTCCACAGCATCGCATTCTGGATGAGCTTTCCCTCGATCTATCTGAAGCTGAAGTCACCAACACCATAAAGCAAATGTTTGTGCTCAGGCCCCGGGAGCTGATGGCATTCCACCTGAACTATTCAAGTAGGGAGGAGCTCACCTGGTTAGGAAACTCACTAGCTCCTGCTGCTAGAAAAGATTCACAAGGATGTTGCCTGGTTTGGAGGGCTTGAGTTATAAAGAGAGATTGGATAGGCTGGGTCCGTTTTCCCTGGAGCGAAGGAGGCTGAGAGGGGACATGATAGAGGTATATAAAATTATGAGAGGCATAGATATCCAGAGTCTGTTTCCCATGGTAGGGGTGACTAAAACTAGAGGGCATGAGTTAAGGTGAGAGGGAGGAGGTTTAAAGTGGATCAAAGGGGTAAACTTTTCACACAAAGAATAGTGGGTATCTGGAATGAGCTGCCTGAGGAGGTGGTGGAGGCAGGAACAGCAGCGACATTTAAGAGGCATCTGGACAGGTACTTGAATGAGCAAAGCATAGAGGGATATGGAATTAATGCAGGCAGGTGGGATTAGTATAGATAGGCATTATGGTCGGCATGGACGTGGTGGGCCAAAGGGCCTGTTTCTATGCTGTACAACTATGACTCTATGCTTAATCTGGAACCAGGGCATTGTGCCCCAAGATTACAGGATGCTTCCATAACTCACCTGTACAAACAGAAGGGAAGCAAGTCCATCTGTGACAATCATCACAGTGTTTCACTTCTCTCCACAGCCAGAAGAATTCTTGCAAGGTTTATTTTCAACAGGGCTGTCACTCATCTTACAGACTCGCTGTACCCAGCATCACAGTGTGGCTTTCATACTGGATAAGGAATAGCTGACATGATCTTTGCAGCATGTCAAATTCAAGAAAAGTCCAGCGGACAGAACAAGGACCTCTCCATGGTGTTCGTTGACCTGACCAAGGGCTTCGACACAGTAAACCGTGAAGGCCATGGAAGGTGATATACAAATATGGCTGCCCTGAAACGGTGATCAGGGTTGTCCACTCATTTCATGACAGCATGATGGTCAATGAGATGCAGAATGGTAACTTATCAGATGCCTTTCTCGTCACTAATGGTCCCAAGCAAGGCTGCGTAATGGCTCCTGTTCTGTTTGCCATCTCCTTTTTGGCTATGTTCTTCTATGCACTCAAAGATCTCGACATAGGAGTTCACATTCAGTTCAGGACAGATGGCAACCTCTTAAATCTGCAAAGGCTCACACAGAGATCAAAGAACAGCTACCAAGTGAGCCCTTGTTTGCCGATGACTGTGCTTTCATTGCAAATACTCCAGAGGACATCCAGCTGCTTGTTGAGCACTGTGCCCAAGCCTCAGAATGCTTCAGCCTTATAAGAAGTCTGAAAAAGACAGAGATCTTGTACCAACTTGCCCCTGGTCACAAACTCCAAGACCCCACAGTCACCAGCAACAATACACCCCTCAACTTAGTTCAGAAGTTCTGCTATCTTGGAAGTATCTTCTCCAACACCACACTGGATGATGAAATCTCCTGTTGCTGGCAAAAGCAAGCTCAACATTTGGCAGGCTCACCCACAGACTTTAGAGAAAGCATGGCGTCTGTCTCAAAACAAAGATCAAAGTCTACCAGGCAGTTGTTCTCTCATCACTTCTCTATGGCTGGGAGGCATGGACAAGCTACTGGTGTCACATAAAGCAACTAGATGCATTCCACCGTTGCTGCTTAAGGTCTATCTGCAACATCAAGTGGCAGGACAAAATCCGTAACACTGAAGTTCTTGCACAGTGCCACAAACCTGGTATTGAGAACATGATCAGAGCTCAGTTTCGCTGGATTGGCCATGTGGTTTACATGGAGGATTCCAGCATACCAAAGGCAGTATTCTACAGCCAGCTGAGCACAGGAACCTGCACCACAGGACGTGCCAAAATGCATTCTGAAAGGCTAACGCGGAGCCTGTAAGTTGGACCCCACTACAATAGGAAAAAACAATGGACAGATCCAAACGGAGAAGTCTCTGTTATCAAGCAATCGCAATATTTGAGGAGAGAGTCAGGACAAGTGAGCATGCTGCAAAGTCAGTGCCTTCACCCAACAGTGTCTTCGCATGTAATATTTGCATCAGATTTGCTCATCAAGATTTGGTTTAACATTATATATGAGACGACACCAACCTAGATGGCAAACAACCAGTCACCTTGCTGAACACACATCCGACGAAGCAACAGGAGAATCCATCATCACTAATGACCGACTGCCCCAAGTCATAGTGTATTATTTAATTATTACAGACTGACTGCTCTGTCACACACTATTATTAGTTAGCTATTACTGTTCCGTCCCATTAGACAATAAACATTTAATTCTCCCAGGACTGTTGCCTTGAGCTTCCTGACTTGTGCCTGCGTAAAGGCTTCGAACAGCACTTAACCTTAATGAGGACCTCCGGGTCTTCAATCTGCGATGGAATATCCGACAATGTGTTGAATATGGATGCTGAATTTTCTGACTGGATGAGCTCCTCTTCCTAAAGAAACAATGAATTTCAGTTTATATAGCATCTCACTACATGCTCCACATATCTCCAAACAGTTACTGACGTGCAGTTAGGGTGCCACTTTTTTTTTTAAGCTCTATCACATGCAGCAATATCACGCAAACAGAAACGAAGGAAGGAATGGGCGGTTGGTGTGCTTTGGTGGTATTTCTTCAGAGGAATGCTGACCATGACATTGAAAGTACTCTCTGATTTTCTACTAACAGCAGCATGGGATCTTTCAGAGACATCAGAGCAAGCTTTGGTTCAATGTCTTAACCAAAAGACAAGACCTCAGCACTCCCGCACTGCCATGCTGCCTCATTGTCAGGTAACACTAAGTACTCAGGTCCTGGAGTGAGATAGAACTCGAGTTGTTCTCTCAGAGTTAAGACTGCTACAAGTGAGCAAGCTGGGACTGAGTGGTCACTTGAGAACATGATGAACAGACTGATGATACTCTTTGGTATAACTTCACTCAGACTGAGTTCCAGAAGTATCGTCAAGTCGAATGCTACTCAGTTCTGTCACATCAATTACTTTCTGAAACACATATTCAAAGCTCGATGCCAATTCACTCCCCAGCATTGGAAAGGGTTTATGATGAGAGTTCCTGACAATATCAATGTTGTGGTTCTTCAAGGCCTCAGACTTCCCGCACACTCCAATTCTCTCCCTACTCAACAATTTCCTCCCATTGAAAGCAGCTTCAGGATGTTAAACCATTATATGGGCAGTTCCTTAGTACACTGATATATGGAAGTAATTTGCATTCCAACTCACCACCACCTTCTCAAGGGCAATTAGGGATGGGCAATAAATGCTGGCCTGGCCAGCGTCACCCACATCCCATGAATGAATAAAAAAAAAACTATCAGTGTGACCAAAGATCAGTGTGGTCTCAGTCCAGTAGGTCACAAGTTCCATTCCCAGCATGTACTAAGGGAGCTATGATTAGTCTGGGCATCCTCGGGACAGGGAGAAGGAAACAAGGCTCCAGCAGCTATCTCATGAGCTCTGCTGGGAAGTACAGGTGTGGAGATATTAGGTGACAATCGAACTGAGCACAACTGTGATTCCCTAGGTTCAATATTTATTTATTTAGAGATACAGCACTGAAACAGGCCCTTCGGCCCACCGAGTCTGTGCCGACCAACAACCACCCATTTATACTAACCCTACAGTAATCCCATATTCCCTACCACCTACCTACACTAGGGGCAATTTACAATGGCCAATTTACCTATCACCTGCAAGTCTTTGGTTGTGGGAGGAAACCGGAGCACCCAGGGAAAACCCACGCGGTCACAGGGAGAACTTGCAAACACCACACAGGCGTTACCCAGAATCGAACCCGGGCCCCTGGAGCTGTGAGGCTGTGGTGCTAACTACTGCACCACTGTGCCACCCACCACTGCGCCGCCCTGCTGACATTCACTGTCAACAACAATCCACAATCTCTATACGGGGCGAGCGTAATGGAACAGGAATGAGCAGGAAGTGGAAGTAGAGACAGAGGAATTAAGCAAAGGCGGGGGCTGATCAAACATAAAGGACAGGAGCTGAATTTCAGAAAGCAGGAGGTGAAGGTTCAGTGACCATCAGTGGAGCTGCAGGATTGGTGGCAGAAGGAGAGTGGGAACCAAGGTCCAGACATTTAGGAGTGTACGAGGATCGAAGGGTGTGAGCTGGGACTGGGCGAGTGTACGAGGATCGAAGGGTGTGAGCTGGGACTGGGCGAGTGTACGAGGATCGAAGGGTGTGAGCTGGGACTGGGCGAGTGTACGAGGATCGAAGGGTGTGAGCTGGGACTGGGCGAGTGTACGAGGATCGAAGGGTGTGAGCTGGGACTGGGCGAGTGTACGAGGATCGAAGGGTGTGAGCTGGGACTGGGCGAGTGTACGAGGATCGAAGGGTGTGAGCTGGGACTGGGCGAGTGTACGAGGATCGAAGGGTGTGAGCTGGGACTGGGCGAGTGTACGAGGATCGAAGGGTGTGAGCTGGGACTGGGCGAGTGTACGAGGATCAAAGGGTGTGAGCTGGGACTGGGCGAGTGTACGAGGATCAAAGGGTGTGAGCTGGGACTGGGCGAGTGTACGAGGATCGAAGGGTGTGAGCTGGGACTGGGCGAGTGTACGAGGATCGAAGGGTGTGAGCTGGGACTGGGCGAGTGTACGAGGATCGAAGGGTGTGAGCTGGGACTGGGCGAGTGTACGAGGATCGAAGGGTGTGAGCTGGGACTGGGCGAGTGTACGAGGATCGAAGGGTGTGAGCTGGGACTGGGCGAGTGTACGAGGATCGAAGGGTGTGAGCTGGGACTGGGCGAGTGTACGAGGATCGAAGGGTGTGAGCTGGGACTGGGCGAGTGTACGAGGATCGAAGGGTGTGAGCTGGGACTGGGCGAGTGTACGAGGATCGAAGGGTGTGAGCTGGGACTGGGCGAGTGTACGAGGATCGAAGGGTGTGAGCTGGGACTGGGCGAGTGTACGAGGATCGAAGGGTGTGAGCTGGGACTGGGCGAGTGTACGAGGATCGAAGGGTGTGAGCTGGGACTGGGCGAGTGTACGAGGATCGAAGGGTGTGAGCTGGGACTGGGCGAGTGTACGAGGATCGAAGGGTGTGAGCTGGGACTGGGCGAGTGTACGAGGATCGAAGGGTGTGAGCTGGGACTGGGCGAGTGTACGAGGATCGAAGGGTGTGAGCTGGGACTGGGCGAGTGTACGAGGATCGAAGGGTGTGAGCTGGGACTGGGCGAGTGTACGAGGATCGAAGGGTGTGAGCTGGGACTGGGCGAGTGTACGAGGATCGAAGGGTGTGAGCTGGGACTGGGCGAGTGTACGAGGATCGAAGGGTGTGAGCTGGGACTGGGCGAGTGTACGAGGATCGAAGGGTGCGAGCTGGGACTGGGCGAGTGTACGAGGATCGAAGGGTGCGAGCTGGGACTGGGCGAGTGTACGAGGATCGAAGGGTGCGAGCTGGGACTGGGCGAGTGTACGAGGATCGAAGGGTGCGAGCTGGGACTGGGCGAGTGTACGAGGATCGAAGGGTGCGAGCTGGGACTGGGCGAGTGTACGAGGATCGAAGGGTGCGAGCTGGGACTGGGCGAGTGTACGAGGATCGAAGGGTGCGAGCTGGGACTGGGCGAGTGTACGAGGATCGAAGGGTGCGAGCTGGTACTAGGCGAGTGTACAAGGATCAGAGGGTGTGAACTGGGACTGGAGGAGTGTACGAGGATTGGAGGGTGTGAGTAAGGACTGGGGGGAGTGTACAAGGATCGAAGGGTGTGAACTGGGACTGGAGGAGTGCACGGGGAACAGAGGGTGTGAGCTGGGACTGGGGGAGTTTGCGACGATCGGAGGGTGCGAGCAGTGACTGGGGGTGTGCAAGAGGATTGAAGAGCTTCGGCTCAGAGTCATTGAACTGGAGTCTGACCCGCAGACACTGCGTCACATCAGAGAGGGGGGAAGTTACCTGGAAACTTCATACCAGGAGGCGGTCCCACCCCTTAGGATAGGGTCTTCTGCTCAGGTCAGGGACAGGAGAGTGTGGTTGCTGCTGAGGCAGGTAAAGGGTCCCAGAGAGCAGGTGTCTCAGTCTTTGTGATTGTCCAACAGGTTTGAGGTTCTTTCAGCTTGTTTGGATGAGAGTGGGGGCTGCAGGGAGGATGAGCAACCTGATCATGGCACAATGATACAGGAAGCCATTCAGGTGGAGGGAGAAAAAAGGAATGTAGTGATAGTAAGGGGCAGTATAGTTAGGGGGATTGACACTGTTCTCTGCAGCAAAGAGCGAGTCCAGACAGCTATGTTGTCTGCCTGGTGCCAGGGTTCAGGACATCTGCTCAGGGCTGGAGAGGAACTTACAGTGGGAGGAGGAGGATCCAGTCATCGTGGTCCATGTAGGATGACATAGGCAGGACAAGGAAAGAGGTTCTGCATCGTCAGTATGAGGAATTAGGCACTAAATTGAGAGAAAGAACCTCAAAAGGTTAAAATCTCTGGATTATTACCTGAACCACCTGCCAAGTGGTGTAGGGCAAATAGGATTAGAGAAGTCAATGCGTGGCTCAAAGACTGGTGTGGTAGAAGTGGGTTCCAGTTCATGTGGCACTGGCACCAGTACTGAGGAAAGCGGTGGCTGTACCGTTGGGACGGTCTCCACCTGAACCGTGCTGAGGCCGGTGTTCTAGTGAGCCGCATAACTAGGGAAGCGGAGAGGGTTTCAAATTGAATAGTGGGGGCAAGGGATCAAATTTGGGAAGATATGGTAAATCAAAGAGCAGAGACAAGGCAAGAGAGGAAGGTATTAATATGGGAAAAGACAAACAGACTGTGACAGGAAGGGACAGAGCATACAAATCTAAGAGTAAATCAACAGATAAGGCTAGAGGTTACAAAAATAATAAAAGGACAAAACTAAAGGTTCTGCATCTGAATGCACATCGCATTTGAAACAAAACAGATGAACTGAAAGCGCAAATAGAAATAAAATAAGTACAATCTGATAGCCATTACAGAGACATGGCTGCAGGATGACATAGATTGGGACCTGAATATTGAAGGGTACATGGCATTTAGGAAGGACAAAACGCTAGGAAAAGGTGGAGGGGTGGCTCTGTTAATTAATGATGGTATTAGGGCAATAGAGAGGGATGACCTAAGTTCAGGAAACCAAGTGGGAGTGGTGTACAGACCACCTAACATTAACCACACTGCAGGACGGGGTATAAAGGAAGAAATAATGGCAGCTTGTCAGAAAGGTACGGTGATAATCATGGGGGATTTTAACCTATAGATATTCTGGAAAAATCAGATGGGCAGAGGTAGCCTAGATTAGAACATAGAATGTTTTCGGGTTAATTTCTTGGAACAGTACGTTCTGGAGCCAACCAGAAGCAGGTTATACTAGAATAAAAGCAAAATACTGCAGATACTGGAAATCAGAAATAAAAACAAGAAATGCTGGAAATACTCAGCAGGTCCGGCAGCATCTGTGGAGAGAGAAACAGAGTTGGCTATACTAGACCTGCTATTGTGCAAAGAGATAGGATTAATTAATAACCTCATAGTTAAGGCGCCTCTAGGTAGCAGCGATCATAATTTTATTCAGTTTGAGGGAGAGAAGAGTGGGTCCACGACTAGTATTTTAAACTTAAAGAGCAATTATGAGGGCAGGAAAGCAGAGCTAGCTGAAGTGAACTGGCAAATTAGGTTAAGGGATAGGTCAATAGAGATGCAGTGGTAGACATTTAAGGGGATATTTCAGAATACACAGAATAGATACATTCCGATGAGAAAGAAAAGTTCCAAAGGGGTGGGGGGGGGGGGGGAGACTCACCATCCGTGGTTAACTAAAACAGTTAAAGATAGTATCAAGCTTAAATAAAAAGCATATAATTGCGCAAAAGATGGGAGGCAGGTCAGAAGATTGGACAGAATATAAAAAACAGCAAAGAATGACTGAAAGATTGATAAGGGAGGTAATATTGAAGTATGACAGAAAGCTAGCTAGAAATATAAGGACAGATAGTAAGAGTTTCTACAGATATTTAAAAAAGAAAAGAGCTAACAAAGTGAACGCCGGTCCTAAAGCAAATAAGCTTGGAGAATTAATAACAGATAATGAGATGACAGATGAATTGTTGCATCAGTCTTCACTACGGAGGATACAAGTAACATCCCAGAATTATCTGCAAGTCAGGAAATGGAAGGGAGGGAGGAACTCAAGAAAATTACCGTCACCAGGGAAGTGCTACTGAACAAATTGTTGGAGCTGTGGGCTGACAAGTCCCGGGTCCTGATGGACATCATCCTAGGGTGTTAAAAGAAGTGGCTAGTGAGATAGTTGATGCCGGAAATACTCAGCAGGTCTGGCAGCATCTGTGGAGAGAGAAGCAGAGTTAACATTTCAGGTCAGTGACCTTTCTTGGGTCCTTCAGCCCCACAACTATCCGAGCTCTCTACATTCTGCACTGCCCCAATTTTAATCGCTCTACCATTGGCAGCCATCAGCTTACGAATCTTTTGGTCACCTGTCCTAATATCGCCATATTTATTTTTTATTTTTATTTAGAGATACAGCACTGAAACAGGCCCTTTGGCCCACCGAGTCTGTGCCGATCAACAACCACCCATTTCTACTAACCCTGCAGTAATCCCATATTCCATACCATCTACCTACACTGGGGGCAATTTACAATGGCCAATTTACCTACCAACCTGCAAGTCTTTGGCTATGGGAGGAAACCGGAGCACCCGGAGGAAACCCACGCGGTCACAGGGAGAACTTGCAAACTCTGCACAGGCAGTACCCAGAATTGAACCCGCGCCCCTGGAGCTGTGAGGCTGCGGTGCTAACCACTGCACCACTGTACCAGATATGCGGTTCAATATCAATTTTGTCTGATTTACACTCCTGTGAAGCACCTTGGGACATTTTACTATGTTAAAGGAATGGTATAAACGCAAGTTGTTAATACTAGGTGGGGTGTGAACTACAGACAGTGTTACAAACAGCAATAAAATAAATGGCCAGATAATGTGTTTTAGCAGTTTATTGAGGAATAAACATTAACCACTACACTGAAACAATTCAACTACTCTTCTTCAAAAAGTGGCGAGGGATGTTTTATGTCCACCTCATTCGAAAGCAGGTACCTCCAACAGTGTAGCTCGCCCTCAGTACTGACCCCCCGACAATGAGGCACTCCCTCAGCATTGAGCCTGACTGTGCAGTGCTCCCTCAGTACTGACCCTATCACAATATGGTGCTCCCTCCCACTGATGATGCTGCATTAACATCTCACACAGAAGAGTGTCAGCAGAGACTCATCGACAGGATTGTGGCTGCCTGCAACGAATTTGGCCTAACCATCAGCCTCAAGAAAACAAACATCATGGGACAGGACGTCAGAAATGCTCCATCCATCAATATCAGCCACCAAGCTCTGGAAGTGGTTCAAGAGTTCGCCTACCTAGGCTCAACTATCACCAGTAACCTGTCTCTCGATGCAGAAATCAACAAGCGCATGGGAAAGGCGTCCACTGCTATGTCCAGACTGGCCAAGAGAGTGTGGGAAAATGGCGCACTGACACGGAACACAAAGGTCAGAGTGTATCAAGCCCGTGTCCTCAGCACCTTGCTCTACGGCAGCGAGGCCTGGACAACGTATGTCAGCCAAGAGCGATGTCTCAACTCATTCCATCTTCGCTGCCTCTGGAGAATCCTTGGCATCAGGTGGCAGGACCCTAGCTCCAACGCAGAAGTCCTCGAGGCGGCCAACATCCCCAGCATATACACCCTACTGAGCCAGAAGCATTTGAGATGCCTTGGCCATGTGAGCCGCATGGAAGATGGCAGGATCCCCAAGGACACATTGTACAGCGAGCTTGCCACTGGTATCAGACCCACCGGCCGTCCATGTCTCCGCTTTAAAGACATCTGCAAACGCGACATGAAGTCCTGTGACATTGATCACAAGTCGTGGGAGTCAGTTGCCAGTGATCGCCAAAGCTGGCGGGCAGCCATAAGGGCGGGGTTAAAGTGTGGTGAGCCAAAGAGACTTAGCAGTTGGCATGAAAAAAGACAGAAGCGCAAGGAGAGACCCAACTGTGTCACAGCCTGACAACCAATTTTATCTGCAGCACCTGTGGAAGAGTCTGTCACTCGAGAATTGGCCTTTATAGCCACTCCAGGCACTGCTTCACAAACCACTGACCACATCTAGGCGCTTACCCATTGTCTCTTGAGATAAGGAGGCCAAAGAGAAGAGTACTGACCCTATGACAGTGCCGCACTCCCTCAGTACCGACCCTCCGACAATGCAATGCTCCGTCAGTACTGATCCTCCGACAGTGCAGTGCTCCCTCAGTACTGATCCTGTAACAATATGGCGCTCCCTCAGCACTGATCCTCCGACAGTGCAGCGTTCCCTCAGTAGTGATCCTCCGACAGCGCAGCGCTCCCTCAGTAGTGACCCTCCGACAGCGCAGCGCTCCCTCAGTAGTGACCCTCCGACAGCGCAGCGCTCCCTCAGTACGGACCCTACGACAGCGCAGCGCTCCCTCAGTACGGACCCTACGACAGCGCAGCGCTCCCTCAGTACGGACCCTACGACAGCGCAGCGCTCCCTCAGTACGGACCCTACGACAGCGCAGCGCTCCCTCAGTACGGACCCTACGACAGCGCAGCGCTCCCTCAGTACGGACCCTACGACAGTGCAGCGCTCCCTCAGTCCTGACCCTACGACAGTGCAGCGCTCCCTCAGTCCTGACCCTACGACAGTGCAGCGCTCCCTCAGTATTCAGCCCAACAGAGGGCCAGTTCTGTGGGAGCACTGTGCTAACAGTGTAGGTGGGGGGAGGTGGGAGGTTGGGGAAGGACAGAAAGAGTATAACTATGGAGGATGGGTGGAGGGGAGAGTCTAGCTGTGGAGACTGTGGGAGAGGAAGAATTTAGAGGAGGATGATGGAAGATTGGAGAATCTAATTGAGAAGGACAGCAGTTAAAGGATGGATTTGTGGTTATGGTATTAAATGTCAACTGGGTCATATGTTGGTTGGACTGGGCAGGTCTGCTTGACTGCCTTGCCTCCAGAACATTCATGCACAACTAGGTTTTTATGAGAATCTACAAGCGTTTTTGTGGGATTCTTTTCTTGCAAGTATTATCAGATTTATTTTCAACAATATTTGGGTCAGTGTTAATTAATCACACCCAGTCCCACAGCATCAGGGTCAGTGCTCAATATTCACCCCCAGTATCAGAGTCAATGCTCAATATTCACCCCCAATATCAGGGTCAATGCTCAATATTCACCCCCAGTATCAGGGTCAGTGTTCAGTCCTACACCCAGTATCAGGGTCAGTGTTCAGTCCTACACCCAGTATCAGGGTCAGTGTTCAGTCCTACACCCAGTATCAGGGTCAGTGCTCAGTCCTACACCCAGTATCAGGGTCAGTGCTCAGTCCTACACCCAGTATCAGGGTCAGTGTTCAGTCCTACACCCAGTATCAGGGTCAGTGCTCAATATTCACCCCCAGTGTCAGAGTCAATGCTCAATATTCACCCCCAGTATCAGGGTCAGTGTTCAGTCCTACACCCAGTATCAGGGTCAGTGTTCAGTCCTACACCCAGTATCAGGGTCAGTGTTCAGTCCTACACCCAGTATCAGGGTCAGTGCTCAATATTCACCCCCAGTGTCAGAGTCAATGCTCAATATTCACCCCCAGTATCAGGGTCAATGCTCAATATTCACCCCCAGTATCAGGGTCAGTGTTCAGTCCTACACCCAGTATCAGGGTCAGTGTTCAGTCCTACACCCAGTATCAGGGTCAGTGCTCAATATTCACCCCCAGTGTCAGAGTCAATGCTCAATATTCACCCCCAGTATCAGGGTCAATGCTCAATATTCACCCCCAGTATCAGGGTCAGTGTTCAGTCCTACACCCAGTATCAGGGTCAGTGTTCAGTCCTACACCCAGTATCAGGGTCAGTGTTCAGTCCTACACCCAGTATCAGGGTCAGTGTTCAGTCCTACACCCAGTATCAGGGTCAGTGCTCAGTCCTACACCCAGTATCAGGGTCAGTGCTCAGTCCTACACCCAGTATCAGGGTCAGTGTTCAGTCCTACACCCAGTATCAGAGTCAATGCTCAATATTCACCCCCAGTATCAGGGTCAATGCTCAATATTCACCCCCAGTATCAGGGTCAATGCTCAATATTCACCCCCAGTATCAGGGTCAGTGCTCAGTATTACAGCATTGATACTGGATCCTACAGCATCTACTACAATCGGCATTTTTAAAAAGCGACCAGTTACTTGAGCTGCCAGTTTGCTCCTTTCACACTCCATGCAGCCCGCTTGGCCTCTGCACACAATCCCCGCCAAGACCCTAGACAACAAGAATTGCTGATGTAAAGGCCCTAATACATGGATGTAGGCATAGTCAGAAGTAGTAGGGATGGGGCTGCACTGCACCTTTCTTCCCAAATCTTTCCTTACTGCCAAATCCCCATAATTGTCTGCGTACCTTCAGCTTGAGCATTCCCAATGTGATCTGGAAAAGGAGAACAGACCCCTCGCAGAAGAATAAGTCCCAGACTCGGAGGAGGATGTTGATGTGTACAACACTGGCAAATGCCGTCAGGAACCAGTGCAGGGTGATCAAGGACAGCTCTGTGGGACAGACAAAACAGGAAGTATTAGAAGATTTTAACTTTCCCCCAAATAAGTGGAGAAATGTAGCAGTGAAAGGGAATGGAACGATATGTGCAGGATTCCTTTCTTATCCAGTAAGTAAAAAGCTCAACAAGGGAGGGAGCAGTAGTAGATCTAGTTATGGGAAATGATAACCAGACAGAAACGAGAAGTAAGCGTTGGGGAACATCAAGGCAATAGCGACCACATAATGTTAAAGGTAAAGACTGAGAAGCATATAATTAAGATAAAGGCCAAGGTAATAAATTGGAAATTTTAAGAGGATGTAATTGGAACTAGGGAAAATAACCTGGAAAAGCTTACTGACAAATACATCAAACAGGAGTGGAAATTATTTAAAATGGTAAACAACAAGAATCCAGGCAAAATATATCCCACCACAAAGTAAGAACAAACTAGTCAATAATGGCAGTGGATGAATAAAAAAAAAAGGACAGAACTATAACTAAATACATTGACAACAAAGGAGAGGATGATAAAAGACATTTTCGGGAGCTAGGAAGGAGACCAGCAAGGAGAACCTCAGATACAGACAATAAAAGAAAAATCTGGATAGGAATAGGGGCACTAAGGGATACACGCAATAAACTCACAGGCAATGATAGAAATATTAATTACTCTGCCTTGGTATGTACCAGGAGACTTCATGGTGGACATGAGATTAGAAGATATTGAAAACAATATAAAGCCATTTAAGACGGAAAGGGATGTACCAAAGCTAAACAAACTTACAAAGGATTAAACCCCCAGTCTGGACAGATTATATCAGTGCATTAAAGAAGTTAAAGAAGTGACAACAGAGGCACAATTACATATATATGAAAATTCATCAGAAAGGGGAATACTGCCAGAAAACAGCTAATGTGATTCCTGTATTTAAAAAGGGAGCTAGAACAAGTCCGGGCAACTAAAGACAAATTAGCATAAGGTCGGTGGTAGGCAAAATAATGAAATATTTAGTCAAAGATGTAACGGAGAAACATCTAGAAACTGAAAATATAATAAACAGTAGTCAGCACAGATTTCAAAAGGAAAGATCCTGCTTGGCCAACCTTATAAAATGTTTAAAGAATAACAAAAAGGGTGGACAAGGGCAATGTACTGGACACAAGGAACAAGTAGCAGAATCGATTGCAAATTGGTAAGAAAATAGAACTTCTTGCAGAACTGGCATATAATTGACAAATGAATTTCAATATAAATATAAGTTACAGATCTTAAAGGAAGACATGTGTCAAGTTACAGACTTGGTATATTCCAACAAGAGGGAAAAGTGGGAAATCCAAGGCCCCATGGATGATGAAAGAGATAGAGAATATGATGAAACAATAAAAAAAAAGAGGGTGTATGATGAAGGTCAGCTGAGTTCTTCAAGCAAGAACCAGGCCAAGTACGATAAGTGGAGAGGGGAGGTGAAGAGGAAAATAAGATCAGCAAAGTGAGAATATGAGAATAGAATGATAGTTAACATAAAAGGAACCCAAAAATCTTCTACTGGCATGTAAATATTAAGAGGTGGGTGGGCCTATTAGAGACAAAGAGGGTGATATATGCTTAGAGGCACAGGGAAAGGCTACAATATTTAATGAGTACTTTGTATCAGTGTTTACTAAGGAAGAGAATGCTGACAAAATGTCAGTGAAGCAGATAGAGGCAATAGATGGCATGAAAACTGACAGGCAGGATCTCATTGAAAGACTGGCTACGCTTAGAGTGGATGTCACCTGGTCCAGATGGCTTGCATACCAGGTTGTTAAAGGTAGTGGGAGTGAAGATAGCGGAAGAGCTTGCCATAATCTTCCAATCTTCCCTAGATACGGGGTATGTGCTAGAGGAGTGGAAAGTGCCAAATGTTCAAGAAAGGGTGTAAGGACATCCCTAATAACTACAGGGCGGCTATTTTGACATCAGTGATAGGTAAGGTTTTGGAAATAATAATCAGGGGGAAAAAAAAATCAAGAGGTTTGAGTTAATTAAGGAGAACCAGCACAGACTTGTAAAAGGCAGATTGTATTTGACTAATTGAATTGAATTTTTGATGAAGTAATGGAGAAGGTTGATGAAGGGAATGCTTTGTAGGTGGCAGGTTACATTGAGAACGTAGTTAGCAAAGCAAATGGGATCTTGGGCATCACAGCGTGCAACAGCAGGGAAGTTATGCTGAACCTTTATAAAGCTCTGGTCAGGTCACATCTAAACAGCATCTAGTTCTGGTCATGACACTATAGAAAGGATGCAGAGGAGATTTACCAGAATGGTTCCAGCGATGAGGGAATTTGGCTACAAGGTTCGTTTGGAGAGCTGGTGTTGTTCTCCTTGCAGCAAAGGGGAGATCTGATAGAAGTCTACAAGATTATAAGGTTTAGATAAGGTAAATAAAGAAAAGCTGTTCCCATTAGCTTTTCTTAGTATAAGGACTAAGGGACACAGATTTAAGGTTTTGGCCAAGAGACATCAGGGATGGTGAGAGTTTTTGGTGGGGGGGGGGGGGGGGGTGCACAATGTGATGAAGGCCATTTTTATGCAGCGAGTGGTAATGATCTGGAACTCTCTGTCTACGAGGATAGTGGAAGCGCAGACAATGATTTCAAAAGGAAATGGGATAGACACTTCAGAGAAATAAACTTGCAGGGCTGAGGATTGAACAGGGGAATGGGATGACTGGATTGCTCTATAGCCAGCCAGCATAGACTTGATGGGTCGAATGGCCTCCTTCTGTGTCATAATAACTAAGTGTGAGGTTGTACATTTTGGTAGGGTGACTAAGAAGGCTGCACACTCCTTGGAAAATAAGTGTCTGTGTAAGTCGGGAGAACAGAGGGAACTGGGGGTACAGATCACTACAAATAGCAATTCAGGTTAATAATAACACCGCAAACAAAGCACTGGAGGGATAGAATTGCAAAGTGGAGAAGTTATGTCAAACTTGGATAGAAACTTGGTTAGACCATCCTTGGAGTACTGTGCACAGTTCCAGTCTTCATATTATACAAAGGATATGGAGGCACTGGAGAAAGTCCAGTGCAAAAAAAGATGTACCATCAGAACTGAGAGGTTATACCTAGCAGGAAAGATTGAAAAGGCTGTGGCTAAAAGGCAAAGGGGTGACCCGATAGAGGTCTTTAAAAATAGGAAAAGGATTTGATTGGGTAGGTGTAGAGACTAAAACTAGGGGCCATAATATAAAACAGTTAAATCAATAGGGAACCAAGGAGAAATCCAGAGAGTGCTTAGAATGCAGAACTCAGTACCACAAGGAGTAGTTGAGGCAACAAGCACAGATACATTTAAGGGGAAGCTAGATACACATATGAGGGAGAAAGGAATAGAAGGATATGTAGATAGGGTTAGGTGAAGAAAGGTGGGTGGAGTATAAACACTGGTATTGGCCGAATGGCCTGTTTCTGTGCTGTAAATACTTAGTAATACAATGCAAGAAAGAAGTGGTCACATTGCATCAAACAGCAAGTGCACATGTCCATCCAGCCATGGCAGCTCCAGCCATAATGGCTTACACTATTCCAGGGTATTTTCACCAACACTGTTGCATTAGGAATGTAATTGCCCAGTATCAGGATTCAGATCATGCACTGGATTCAAAAGTGATAGCGCCATTAAAAAGGCCAACAGCATTTTATAAACAGGGGCATCGAGGGAGGTGATGTGATGTGAATGAACACTGGGATCTTTCGCCAACATTAGGATACAGAGAGATGGAGCAAAGTGCAGATCATACGCACTAAAATCCCCAACAATCCATTACAGGATGGCTTTTACCCACTCACCAAAAAACAAAAATAGCAACTTATAACTGAGGAACAGTGGCTCGAAAGAGCTCTATGGTTATTTACTTATTCAGGAGGAGGACTTTCAAAACATATTAAATAAAAATAACCGAGGAACAGCAACCCACCTGTTCCGTCATTCACTTACATCACATCTGATCCGTATCTTAACTCCATGGTTCCAGATCTCTCAATACCCTTGCCCAACAAAAATCCATCAATCTCATTTTTGAAATATTCAACTGACCTCCAGCCTCAACAGCTTTCTGGGGAGACAGTTCCAGATTTCCACTACCTTTTGTGTGGAAAAGTGTTCCCAGACATCACCCCTGAATGACCCAGCTCCAGTTTTAAGATTAGGCCCCTTGTTCTGGACTCTCCCAACCAAAGGAAAGAGTTTCTTTTTATCTGCCATATCAATTCTTATCATCTCAAACACTTCAATTAGATCACCCTCTATATTCAAAGGAATATAAGCCTAGACTACACAACCTGCCCCCATAATTTAACCCTTTTAGCCCTAATATTATTCTGGTGAATCTGTGGTGGACCCCTCCAGTCAATAATATCCTTCCCGAGGTGCAGTGCCCAGACTGAATGCACTACTTAGATTGGGTCTAACCAGAGCTTTATATAACTGTAGCATAACTTCCAACCCTCTATATCCCAACCTTCTTGATATACAGCCAACAATCGTTTTAACATTTGAAAAAAAAATGTATCTATCCACTATGTTTTAGTGATTTCCAAGATGACACTTAATTGAATGGCAATTTAAGCATTGTACACGGGAGCAAAGGGACATTGATAGATTAAATGAGTGGACAAAACTGTGGCAGATGGAGTTCAATATTGGGAAGTGTGAGGTCATTCACTATGGACCAAAGAAAGATAGATCAGAATATTTTCTAAATGGTGAGAAGCTCGGAACTGTGGAGGAGCAGACAGATTTAGGGTTCCAAGTACAGAAATCACTAAAAGCTAGTGGACAGGTTCTGGAATGTTGGCCTTTATCTCAAGGGGGTTGGAATAGAAAAGAGTGGAAGTTATGCTACAGTTGTATAAAGCTCTGGTTAGACTCCATTTGGGCATTCAGTTCTGGGCACCACACTTCGGGAAGGATATACTGGCTTTGGAGAGAGCACAGCAAAGATTCACCAGGGCTAAAAGGGTTAAATTATGAGGACAGGTTGCATTGACAAAGCTTGTATTCCCTTGAATATAGAAGAGTAAGGGGTGATTTAACTGGGGTGTTTTAGATAATCAAAGGAGTTGATACGGTAGATAGAAACTACTTCCTTTAGAGGGAGAGTCCAGAAATAGGGGGCATAACCTTAAAATTAGAGCTAAGCCTTTGAGGGATTATGTCAGGAAGCATTTCTTTACATCAAGGTTACTGGAAATTAGGAAGAGAGGAAAATAAAATCAGCCAGTGCGTTCCAGCTGATGAGTATGAAGTGACACCTGCTGGAAAGTGAATGCGCGAAGACAGCAACGAGCCCAATCCCCTGCCAACACTCACCATCGTGAGCCAAGTATAGGAGGGCAACCAGCACTATGTAACCTGCATCCCATAAAGAGTTAACAGCAAAGGAGAACTGGAAAATATAACTTGACCAAGTAACCCATGAGAGCGAGGATCAAGCTTCGGATAAACGCAGATGATTTATGGACTAACCAGCTTTCCATACAAGAAACACATCAGTGCACGATTACAAGCTCCAACATGCTACAGCACAGAGTGGTCAGACACACACCCTCAACCATACTCTTAATAAGGCACGTCCCACAGAGAGTTGGGAAGTGTAAGATGGAACCCATCCCTGGTCATTCCTGTACTCTTCCTAATTTATAAAGGACAAGAGAGGTACCTGCAAGCTTGCCCAGTACTGTGTGCATGATTAGGGAGACGAAGTGAACAACCCACACCATCATCAATCTGCCAAGTGACGACTGTCTGACTGATCGAAAGGCCACCACTTCTCTTACCGATATCATGTTCCTGCAGAAGTTTGTCGAGTCGGGGAATGTACTGTACGATCAGGTGACGCAGGACTCTCTGGTCTGTCTGCACACCCAGCAGTGTGGTGCTGAAGTACGAAGGAGGAACCAGGTCCTCAATAATGGCACACATCATCCAGAAAGCATCCTCCTCCTCCAGGAACAGCAGCAGACAAGCTGCAACCTGCCACAAGAAAAGCGAGAATTACACCGGAGTTCACCACTGCACATCATCGGACTCGATGGACCAGGAACCCAGGCTGCAGGTCCAGTCCAGGCCAGGCCATTCCTTCAACAGTGCCCCTCACCCTGTAGCGTATTTTGCTGATTCTCAACCTAAATCGGACAGATTACCAAAGTCACCACTGAAACTGAAGAAACTGATACCAACAACCAGTGCGCCTGCAACGCAGCAACGGCTGGCGCAGGGAGCAGTGACACCAATTGTGAGGAATATGCACCTCTATCTATCCATCCATTCATTCATTCACTGCAGAGCAACTCACCCTTTCCTCACTGCAGTGAACTAGCAGACAAACTAATCATCTTGCCCAAACTACTGGATGGTTGTGTTGTCCCATACTTGCTGTGATAGAGACTGACAGTTCCACCCCACCCCACTCCAGCACCCCCAACCTCACCACTGGAAGGGGGATGTAAAGCAGTTAGACAAAGTTTGAGAAGGAAGCTACCTCAGAGTTCAGAAGTACTTTGGCACAGTGAACAAACACATTGTGCGGTGACCGATTACTTTAAGCAATCACCCAATAAAAAAAACGTCTAACTGACCTTCAGCCCACAGGATTACAGCTGCAGGGTGGGACAGTGGTGCTGGGTGGGGGGGAACAAGGCACAGCATCACACAATCAGTATGGTGTAGGACCATATGTGCATTTGAAATGGGCCTCCTAACTGACTCTGGGGGTGGCTCCAGTCAATGGTACAGCTGGGAAAGCAGCGACGGTGGTAATGGCGTGGGAGGTCGCTGCCCATTTTTGGAGCTGTCATTCAGTTTCCACTGGGCAGGAACCTGGGATTCACTCCATGGGTGCTTCAGAAAGTAGTCAGGACAAAGCACCTTTCACTACTAGAGGCAGTAGACTGAGGCTGTCAAGGTACCAAGCCCAGATACACAGTGTACATTGCCCAAATGAACACCTGAAGGTGAAACCTTGGATTAAACTGTATCCCTCAGATTGGTCAGCTGCCTGAATAGGTGTGAAAAGGGGTTTTATCTTGTGGAGTTAAATGTATAAAAGATTCAATTTTTATTAAAAAAGGACCAAAATTAGATGAATGCACCCTGTTTATTGCTATCCGCTTACTATTTACACGCCAGTAGATGATTTTTGAATTGTCATGTTAGCTACCATTCTATTCTCATATCTCACTTTGCCAGTCTCGTTTTCCTCTTCACCTCCCCTCTCAACTTATTGTATTTGGCCTGGTTCTCGCTTGAAGACAGGCACCATACACCCTTTTTAAAAAAAAAATGTTTTATCATATTCTCTAACTCCCTCACCATCCAAGCTGTGGTTCCTCTGCCTTTCCTCTTTGTTGGAATGTGTCTAGCCTGTACCTGAAATATCTCCTCCTTAAAGATCACCCATTGTTCTGTTAGTTTTTCCTGTCAGTCTTTGGTTCCATTTTACTCTGGCTAGATTCCCTCTCTTCCCATTGAAGTTTGCCCTCTTCCCATTTAGGAACTGGGGAAGAGTTCAGGAAGTTGTGGGTAAGCTAGTGTAGTGGTTATCTTACTGGACTCATAATTCAGGGACAGAGAAGCAAATCTGCAGGGAAATCACAGAGATGGCCAAGAACTACAGAGGGGTGATATTGGGGAGTTTAGTTACTCAAATATCGATTGGCATACTGTTAGAATAAAGGGTAACGAGGGGGAGGAATTTCTGAAATGTGTTTAGGAGAACCTCCTTGATCAGTACATTCTCGGCCTAACTAGGAAGGAGGCATTGCTGGATCTGATTCTGGAGAATGACGTACACCCAATGCCTGTTGGGAAACATTTAGCTAAGAGTGATCAGCATATCGTAAGGTTGAGATTAGCCATGGCGAAGAGTAAGGAACAATCTAAAGTAGAATTCCTAAATAGGAAGAGAACTAACTTCAATGGGAAGAGATGGGATACAGCCAGAGTAAAATGGAACCAAAGACTGATAGGAAAAACTGTAAGAGAACAATGGGTGATCTTTAAGGAGGAGATATTTCAGGTACAGGCTAGGCACATTCCAACAAAGGGGAAAGGCAGAGGAACCACAGATTGGGCTCCTTGGGTGGTGAGTGAATTAGAGAATATGATAAAACATAAAAAAGAGGGTGTATGGTGCCTGTCTTCAAGCGAGAACCAGGCCAAATACAGTAAGTTGAGAGGGGAAGTGAAAAGGAAAACAAGACTGGCAAAGAGAATAGAATGGTAGCCAACATAAAAGGCAACTCAAAAATCATCTACTGGCATGTAAATAGTAAGCGGATAGCAATAAACAGGGTGGTTCCATTAGGGACAAAAATGGTGATTTATGCTTAGGGGCGCAGGGAAAGGCTAGAATACTTAAGTACTTAAATGGTATAGCGAACAAAGAACAGTACAGCACAGGAACAGGCCATTCGGCCCTCCAAGCCTGCGCCGATCTTGATGCCTGTCTAAACTAACATCTTCTGCACTTCCGGGGCCCATATCCCTCTATTCCCTTCCCTTTGCATCAGTCTTTACTAAGGAAGTCGACATAAGGAGGGAGGAAGTGTTGGGTATTCTAAAAGGCATTAAGGTGGACAAGTCCCCAGGTCCAGATGGGATCTATCCCAGGTTACTGAGGGAAGCGAGAGAGGAAATAGCTGGGGCCTTAACAGATATCTTTGCAGCATCCTTAAACACGGGTGAGGTCCCGGAGGACTGGAGAATTGCTAATGTTGTCCCCTTGTTTAAGAAGGGTAGCAGGGATAATCCAGGTAATTATAGACCGGTGAGCCTGACGTCAGTGGGAGGGAAGCTGCTGGAGAAGATACTGAGGGATAGGATCTATTCCCATTTGGAAGAAAATGGGTTTATCAGTGATAGGCAACATGGTTTTGTGTAGGGAAGGTCATGTCTTACCAACTTAATAGAATTCTTTGAGGAAGTGACAAAGTTGATTGATGAGGGAAGGGCTGTAGATGTCATATACATGGACTTCAGTAAGGCGTTCGATAAGGTTCCCCATGGTAGGCTGATGGAGAAAGTGAAGGCGCATGGGGTCCAAGGTGTACTAGCTAGATGGATAAAGAACTGGCTGGGCAACAGGAGACAGAGAGTAGCAGTGGAAGGGAGTTTCTCAAAATGGAGACGTGTAACCAGTGGTGTTCCACAGGGATCCGTGCTGGGACCACTGTTGTTTGTGATATACATAAATGATTTGGAGGAAAGTATAGGTGGTCTGATTAGCAAGTTTGCAGACGACACTAAGATTGGTGGAGTAGCAGATAGTGAAGGGGACTGTCAGAGAATACAGCAGAATATAGATAGATTGGAGAGTTGGGCAGAGAAATGGCAGATGGAGTTCAATCAGGGCAAATGCGAGGTGATGCATTTTGGAAGATCCAATTCAAGAGTGAACTATACAATAAATGGAAAAGTCCTGGGAAAAATTGATGTACAGAGAGATTTGGGTGTTCAGGTCCACTGTTCCCCGAAGGTGGCAACGCAGGTCAATAGAGTGGTCAAGAAGGCATACGGCATGCTTTCCTTCATCGGACGGGGTATTGAGTACAAGAGTTGGCAGGTCATGTTACAGTTGTATAGGACTTTGGTTCGGCCACATTTGGAATACTGCGTGCAGTTCTGGTCGCCACATTACCAAAAGGATGTAGATGCTTTGGAGAGGGTGCAGAGGAGGTTCACCAGGATGTTGCCTGGTATGGAGGGCACTAGCTATGAAGAGAGGTTGAGTAGATTAGGATTATTTTCATTAGAAAGACGGAGGTTGAGGGGGGACCTGATTGAGGTGTACAAAATCATGAGAGGTATAGACAGGTTGGATAGCAAGAAGCTTTTTCCCCCAGAGTGGGGGATTCAATTACTAGGGGACACGAGCTCAAAGTGAAAGGGGATAAGTTTAGGGGGGATATGCATGGAAAGTTCTTTACGCAGAGGGTGGTGGGTGCCTGGAACGCGTTGCCAGCGGAGGTGGTAGACGCAGGCACGATAGCGTCTTTTAAGATGTATCTAGACAGATACATGAATGGGCAGGAAGTAAAGAGATACAGACCCTTAGAAAATAGGCGACAGGTTTAGATAGAGGATCTGGATCGGCGTAGGCTTGGAGGGCCGGAGGGCCTGTTCCTGTGCTGTAATTTTCTTTGTTCTTTGAAGATGGTAGAGGTAATAGATAGGGTGAAAATTGGCAGACAGGATGCACTGGAAAGCTGGCTATGCTTAGAGTGGATAAGTTACCTGGTCTGGATGGCTTGCATCCCAGGTTGCTAAAGGAAGTGTGGAGTGAAGACAGTGAAAGGACTTCCCATAATCTTCCAATCTTCCCTAGATATGGGGTAGGAAAGTTGCAAATGTGACATCCTTATTCAAAGCAGGGTGTAAGGCCATTGCTAGAAACTACAGGGTGGGCAGTTTAACATCAATGATGGGTAAGGTTTTAGAAATATCAGGGGAAAAAATTAACAGGCACTTGGAGAGGTTTGAGTTAATTAGGGAGAACCAGCACAGATTTGTAAAAGGCAGATCATGTTTGACTAATCTAATTGAATTTTTTGATGAAGATAAGGTGGATGAAGGGAATGCAATGGATGTTATATATATAGATTTTAAGAAAGTGTTTGACAAAGTACCATATAAAAGGGTGGTTAACAAAATTGAAGCTCATGTGAAAGGAGGGTCAGTGTCAGCTTGAGGAAAAAAAACTGGCTTAAGGACAGAGAACAGCAAGTGTTGGTAAATGGACATCTTTCAGACTGGAGGATGGTAGACAGTGGTGTTCTCCAAAGGTCAGTGCTGGGGCCACTGCTTAATATAAAGATGACTTGTATGTTGGAATACTGTGTAAAATCTCCAAATTTGTTGATGGTACCATACCTGGAGGTGTGGCAAACAGTGAGGATGATTCCAATCGATTGCAACAGGACATAGATCGGCTCGCAGAGTGGGCAGAGAGGTGGCAAATGGAATTTAATAGAGAAATCTGAGATCATGCATTTTAGAAGAGTCAGGGAGAGGGAATATAGACTTTATGGCATAGTTCTAAAGAGTGTGCAGGGACAGGTTCATGTGCATAGATCTTTGAAGGTGGCACAACATATTAAGAGTAATCAGCAAAGCATATGGGATCTTGGGCTTCAAGCTGAACCTTTATAAACCTCTCGTTAGGCCACAATGAGAGTACCGCGACCAGTTCTGGTCACCACACTTTAGGAAGGATGTGAGGATTCTTGAGAGGGTGCAGAGGAGATTTACCACAATGGTTCCAGGGATGAGGGATTTTAGCTGCAAGGTTAGTTTGAAAGCTGGGGTTGTTCTCCTTGGAGCAAAGGAAATTGAGGGGAGATTTGATAGAGGTGTACAAGATTATAACAGGTTTAGATAAGGTCGACAAAGGTTTCTCCCATTAGCTGATGGTACAAGGTCTAGGGACATAGATTTAAGGTTTTGGGCAAGAGATATGGGGGGATGTGAGGAAGAACTTTTTTTTTTACGCAAGTGGTAATGACCTGGAATTCGGAGCCTACGCGGGTGCTGGAAGAAGAGATGATCAACGATTTCAAAAGGAAACTGGATAGGCACTTGAGGGAAATTGACTTGCGGGACTTTGGGAATAGAGCTGGGAATGGGACTGACTAAATAGTTCTACAGAGAGCTGGCATGGACTCAAAAGCTGCCTTCTGTGCCATAATGACTATGACTCTAAGTTAAAAAGGGAACAGATTGCGAAACAAGACTTCTAAATGCAAAGTGTTGACAGAAATAGGCTTTGATGGAATAGTTAGGATGCTAGAACATCTAACCAGATAGGCAAATATTTCAATGCATCACTTGTCTTCAGAACCAGGTTTCAATGAAACAGAACTTAGAAGTAGCTCTAGTTCAGATATAAACTTGGAAAGAACGTGAACTGTGGAGTATAGTGACGGGCATCAAGAGGACATAGGCTGGTTGAATGGGCAGACACGTGGAAGATGAAATTTAAAGCAGAGAAGTGTGAAGTGATATACTTTGGTAGGAAGAACGAGGAGAGGCAACACAAAGGATACAATTCTGATGGCTGTCGGAGCAGGCGGACATAGGGGCATATGTGCAAAAATTGTTGATGGTGGCTGGTTGAGAAAGTGGTTAATAAGGCATATGGGATCCTGGGCTTTATAAATAGAAATGTAGAGTACAAAAGCAATGAAGTTATGGTGAACCGTTATAAAACACCAGTTCGTACTCAACTAGAGTATTGTGCCAAATTCTGGGAATTGCACCTTAGGAAGAATGTGAAGGCATGAGAGGCGCTGCAGACAGGCTTGGGCTGATAAGTGGCAAGCAACATTCATGCCACACAAGTGGCAGGCAATGACCATCTCCAACAAGAGAGAATCTAACCATCCCCCTTGATGTTCAACGGCATTACCATCGCTGAATCCCCTATCAACATTTTGCGAGTTACCGTTGACCAGAAACTGAACTGGACCAGCCATATAAATACTTTGGCAGCAACAGCAGGTCAGAGGATGGGAATTCTGTGGCGAGTATACCACCTCATGACTCCCCAAAGTCTGTCCACCATCTATAAGTCAGGAGTGCGATGGAGTACTCTCCACTTGCCTGGATGGGTGCAGCTCCAACACCACTCAGGAAGCTCGACAACATCCAGAAGAAAGCCGCTTGCTTGGTCAGTGCCCCATCCACCACCTTCAACATTCACTCCCTCCACTACTGATGCACAGTGGCAACAGTGTGTACCATCTACAAAATGCATTGCAGCAACTCACCAAGGCTCCTTCGACAGTCCCTGCCAAACCTACGACATCTATCACATAGAAGGACAAGGGCACCAGTTGCATGGGAACACCACCACCTGCAAGTTCCCTTCCAAGCCACACATCATCCTGACTTGGAATATATTGCTGTTCCCTCATTGTTTCTAAATCAAAATCCTGGAACTCCCTCCCGAACAGCACTGTGTGTGTGTCTGCACCAGATAGACTGCAATGGTTGAAGGCAGCAGCTCACCACCACCTCAAGGGCAATTAGGGATGGGCAACAAATGCTGGTGTTAAATGGTTTCAGGGGAGAGAGACTGCAGTTACGTGGATAGATTGGAGAAGGCTGAGAGTAGATTTAATAGAAGTTTTCAAAATCATGGGATGTCTGGACAGACTAGATAGGAAGAAACTGTTCCATTGCTAGAAGGGTTGAGAGCCGGGGACACTGACTTAAGCGAAGTGGCAAAAGCATCAAAGGCGACATGAGGAAAACATTTTCACACAGCCTGTGGCTGTGGAATGCAGTGAGAGAGTGTGGTGGAGGGAGAGCCAATTATGACCTTCAAAAGGGAATTGGATAATTATCTGAAGAGAAAACATTTGCAGGGCTGCAGGGAAAAGGGCGGGGGAGTGAGATGAGCTGAGTTGCTTGTGCAGAGAGCCTGCATGGTCACGATGGGCCAAATGGCATTTCTATGATTCTGTAACAAGCAAGGTTGGATCGAACAGGGAACAAATACCACATCGAGCTGATATCCCTGGAGACAAACACAAGTGAGCAGAGAGAGGCGAGACAGCCTACTCTTAAAATTACAATCTTATCAGCAATATGCGGAACAAGACTTGAAACATATCTGGTAGATTTGCTGGTCAAAGCTGTTAATTTGTCAGCTACACAAGGAGTCTAACCGTAAACTAATCTACTAAACAATGAATTGATGACAATCTTGGGTTTTGAGTATAACTTTATTTTGTACTATTTAGAGTCCAGCTGATGGTTAGTTAGTGTGATATATTTTATTGCCATTGTACCCTAAGAGTTAATTGTTAATTAATAACATTTGCTCAGGCACTCTTTAGACTCTATCATTTAGTCTTAAGATGCTGTTCAGTGTCAAGAGAAAAGGCAGGTTATGGTTTCATTGTCTGACTTGACGGAAGACAGTGGCGTAGTCTGAACTAGTAATCCAGGCCCCAGGCTAATGCCCTGGGGACATGGGTTCAAATCCCACCACAGCAGCTGGTGGAATTTAAACTCAATTGATTAATTCAATAATTAATACAAATCTGGAATTGAAAGCTAGTTTCATCATTGATTGTTGTAAAAATCCATCTGGTTCATTAGCGTCCTTTGGGGAAGGAAATCTGCTGTCCTTATCTGCTCTGGCCCATATGTGACTCCAGACCCACAGTTATGTGGTTGACACTTCACTCCCCTCTGAAATGACCTAACAAGCAACTTAGTTGTCAAGGGCAATTAGGGATGGGCAACAAATGCTAGCCTTGCCCGCTACACCCACATCTCATGAAAGAATTAAAAAAAATGACTGTCAAGAAGTTGTTAACTGACCCACTCAGTAATGTACTGGGACCTGGGTTAATTAATTGCTAGTATAATGTGAGCTTCTTAATCTAAAGGAGTTCAAGCACCTAACACAGCCTGGACATGGAAAGTAAATCTGCAGCAGATTCTTTGATGAGTTAAAGTGAAGGTGTTCAAAGATCCATCTGGTACGCTTTGATTCAAATTCCCGGCAGAATTTGAGTTCATGAACTACAGCATTTTTACAAGGAGTTGGATTCTAGAAGAAAGGGCCTCGCTGGGACAGTCAAGCTTAATTAGTAATCTTATAGTAAAGGATCCCCTGGGGGAAGAGTGACCATAATATGATGAATTTCATACTGAGTTTGAGAGTGATGCAAGAACAAAAACTAGGGACATAAATTTAAACAAAGCCAATTAATTAGGCATGAGGGGCAAGTTGGCTAAAGCAGACTGAGAAATTAGATTAAAATATATGACAGTGGATAAGCAATGGCAAACATTTGAAGAAATGATTCATGATTCTCAACAAATCTACATTCCCTCAAGGAATTAAAAAAAATCATGGGAAAAGTAGTCCAAACATAGCCAGCTAGAGAAGTTAAGGATTATATTAGTTTAAAAGGTGTGGTTTATAATGAAGCCAAAAAAAGGAATAAGCCTGAGAATTGGGAGTATCTTAGAAATCAGCAAAGGATGAGCAAGAAATTGATAAAGAAGAAAACAGAAGAGTAAACTAGCTAGAGATATAAAAAAAAACAGACCTTATAAAAGAGATAAGCAAAAGTAAACATGGCCCCTTTAGAGGCAGAGACAGAATAAATTATAAAGGAGAATAAGCGAACGTCAGAGACATTAAACAAATATTTGGTATCCATCTTCACAATAGAAGACATAAAAAGCAAACCGGAAATAGAGGGGAACTAAGGATTTAATAAGAGTGAGCAACTTAAGGTAATTAATATTAGCAAAGAAACGGTATGGGAGAAATTAATGGGACTAAAAGCTGACAAATTCCCTGAACCTGATGGCCTACATTCTAGGGTTTTAAAAAGATGGCTGCAGAGACAGTGGATGCATTGGTTTTGATCATCCAGAATTGCCTAGGTACGGGAGCCCCTGTGTATTGGAAGGTAGCGAATGTAATACTGCTATCAAGAAAGGAGGGAGAGAGAAAACAGGGAACTAGAAGCCAGTTAATCTGACATCAGTCGAAGGGAAAATGCTAGAATCTATCATAAGGGTCGTGGCAACAAGACATTTAGAAAATCAGAATATGATTAGCAGAGTTTACACAATTTTAGGAAAGGGAAGCCGCGTTTAACAAATCTATCAGTTTTCTGATGGTGTAACTTGCAGGATAGATAAGGGGAAATCAGTGGATGCAGTATATTTAGATTTTCAAAAGGCGTTCGATAAAGTGCCACACAAGAGGTTATTACACAAAATTAAAGCTCATGTGGTGGGGGTAATATATTAGCATGGATTGAGAATTGATTAATGGACAGAAAACAGAGAATAGGAATAATGGGTCATTTTCGGGTTGGCTGGTAACTAGTGGAGTGCCACAATTATCAGTGAGTGGGCCTCAGCTATTTACAATCGATAGCAATGACTTAGATGAGAGGACCGAGTGTAATAGCCAAGTTGCTGATTAAACAAAACTAGGTGGGAATGTAAGCCATGAGGAAGACGCAAAGTGATATAGAGAGGTTAAATGAATGGGCAATGAGGTGGCAGATGGAGTGTAATGTGGCGAAATGTGAAATTATCCACTTCGGTGGATAGAATGGAAAAGCAATACATATTTAAATTGCACGACACTAGTAAATGTTGATTAAACAGATGGTTTGGAGGTCCTCGTTTACAAAACCATAGCAAGATAACTTGTAGGAAATTTGGAAAGCAACTGGTATGTTAGTCTTTATTACAAAGGGAATTGGAGTAAAAGAGCAATGAACATAGAAGCATAGAAAAATAAGTAGGCCATTCGGCCCTTCCAGCCTGCTCCGCCATTCTATACGATCACAGCTGATCGTCCAAACTCAATAACCTGTCCAGATTTCTCCCCGCATCACTTGATCCCATTAGCCCCAAGAACTATATCTAACTCTTTCTTGAATATATTTAATGATTTAGCCTCAACTGCTTTCCGTGGTAGAGAATTCCACAGGTTCAAATCTCTCCTCATCTCAGTCCTAAATGGCTCAACCCTTATTCTTAGACTGTCACCCCTGGTCCTGGACTCCCCCGCCATCGGGAACATCCTTCCTGCATCCAGTCTGTCCAGTCCTGTTAGAAGTCTTACAATTATAAACCATTTGGGTGAGACCACGCTTAGAATACTATGTACAGTTTTGGTTTCCTTACCAAGGAAGGATACACTTGCCCAAGAGTGTTGCCATAAAGGGAGTGCAAAAGAGGCTCAGTAGATTGTTTCCTAGGATGAGGGGATTGGCCTATGAGAAGAGATTGAGTAGAATGGGCCTTTATTTTCTGCAGTATAAAAGATTTAGAGGCGATTTCATTGAAATGTATAAAATTCTGAGAGGACTTGATCGGGCAGATGCTGAGAGAAAACAGAAAATGCTGGAATAACCTTTTAGAATCTTCTTATATTACAGATTCTTGGTTTTAATATGTCAGTGCCTTTAATATTGAGAAATGATTGAAATTATTAGGAATTTTCCCACCTGGGTCTACAAAGGATACCAAAGGGTGGACTTTGATGGGAGTTAGGTACTAGAGGGATGGGCTTCGATGCAAGTTAGGGTTCTAGAGAGATGGGCTTTGATGATTCCAATTGCCTTGTCTCATCTGATAAGGGCTTCAAGGAATATGGAACAAAAGGAGGGTATATTCTAACTATGGTCTATACCATTCCTGTGCCCTGGCAGTACCCAATCTCTGGGTATAGCCACGCCAGCCCTCGTAGGATTCTCCGTAATCTTGGAACGCCAACGCTGTTGATGTTGGAGAAGCAAGTGTTACTTGGCATTGTGCGAAGCAGGTCTTTCTCGATCTGAAACAGAAAAAAAAGGCAATTCAAATGACAAATACCGATCTGATCTAGGTGGCAAACCAATACTGCTGCCAGCAAAATCTTCACTCCCACACAAAGATGGTGGTTACACAGACAGTGCTTTGTTTGCTTTCTTCTGTGGCATTAAATTGCATCATTACTTTTAGTCATTTGTATTTTTAACCCCCAGATCCCTCTGCTCCCCAACCCATTTAGTCAATTTACTTCCAAAGGGGTATGTGGCTTCTTTATTCTTCCTATCACCTCATACTTATATATACTGAAGTTCATTTGCCAATTACACACATATACTGCAAGTTTATTAATGTCTTGCTGTATTTTGTTGCAGTTCTCCTCTGTATTCACGACACCCCCACCCCCACAATTTGATGATGTCTGCAAATTTTGAAATTATTTTTCTGATTCCCAAGTCCAAATCATTTATGTAAATTGTTTACAGCATTGATCCCAGCACTGATACTTATGGAATACCACTTCGCACATTTTGCTAGTCTGAACAACTATTTAACCCTAGCTATAATAAAAGCAAAATACTGCAGATGCTGGAAATCTGAAATAAAAACAAGAATTGCTGGGAATACTCAGCAGGTCTGGCAGCATCTGTGAAGAGAGAAGCAGGAGGAATTTAAAAACTCTGAAATTTTCTCCCTAACCCTCTCTGCTTCTCCCCTTGTAAGGCCCTCCTTAAAATCCATCTCGATGACCAAGCTCTTGGTCACCTCTCCTATTATCTCCATCCATGCTTTGGAATACATTTTTACCGTATTATGCCTCTGTGAAGCACCTCGGAAAGTTAAAGGCACTATATACAGTAAGACTAAGAGGAAGAGCAGGCAGGGAGATGTTGCAGAGCACAGCGGAACTGGTGGTCTGAAGTGCATTTGTTTCAACGCGAGAAGTATAACAGGTAAGACAGATGAACTTAGAGGTTGGATTAGTACTTGGAACCATGATGTTGTTGCTATTAGACACTTGGTTGAGGGAAGGACAGGATTGGCAGCTAAATGTTCCAGGATTTAGAAGCTTCAGGTGGGATAGAGGGGGATGTAAAAGGGGTGGGGGAGTTGCATTACTTGTTAAGGAAAATATCACAGCTGTACTGCGGGAGGACACCTCGGAGGGGTCATGCAGCGAGGCAATATGGGTGAAGCTCAGGAATAGGAAGGGTGCAGTCACGATGTTGGGGGTATTCTACAGGCCTCCCAACAGCCAGCGGGAGGTAGAGGAGCAGATATGTAGACAGATGTTGGAAAGATGTAAAGGTAACAGGGTTGAAGTGGTGGGTGATTTTAACTTCCCCTATATTGACTGGGACTCACTTAGGGGCGTCGATGGGGCAGAATTTGTAAGGAGCATCCAGGAGGGCTTCTTGAAACAATATGTAGATAGTCCAACTAGGGATGGGGCCGTACTGGACCCGGTATTGGGGAATGAGCCCTGCCAGGTGGTCGAAGTTTCAGTAGGGGAGCATTTCGGGAACAGTGACCATATTCCATAAGTTTTAAGGTACTTGTGGATAAGGATAAGAGTAGTCCTCGGGTGAAGGTGCTAAATTGGGGGAAGGCTAATTATAACAATATTAGGCAGGAACTGAAGAATTTAGATTGGGGGCGGCTGTTTGAGCGTAAATCAACATCTGACATGTGGGAGTCTTTCAAATGTCAGTTGATTAGAATCCAGGACCAGCATGTTCCTGTGAGGAAGAAGGATAAGTTTGGCATGTTTCGGGAACCTTGGATAACACGGGATATTGTGAGCCTAGTCAAAAAGAAAAAGAAAAAGGAAGCATTCGTAAAGGCTGGAAGGCTAGGAACAGACGAATCCCTTGAGGAATATAAAGACAGTAGAAAGGAACTTAAGCAAGGAGTCAGGAGGGCTAAAAGGTGTCTTGAAAAGTCATTGGCAAACAGGATTAAGGATAATCCCAAGGCTTTTTATAAAGAGCGAGAGGGTAACCAGGGAAAGGGTTGGCCCACTCAAGGACAGAGAAGGGAATCTATGTGTGGAGCCAGAGGAAATGGGCGAGGTACTAAATGAGTACTTGCATCAGTATTCACCAAAGAGAAGGACTTGGTGGATGATCTGCCTAGGGAAGGGAGTGAGATAGTCTCAGTCATCTCATTATCAAAAAGGAGGAGGTGTTGGGTGTCTTGCAAAGCATCAAGGTAGATAAGTCCCCAGGGCCTGATGGGATCTACCCCAGAATACGGAGGGAGGCAAGGGAAGAAATTGCTGGGGCCTTGACAGAAATCTTTGCATCCTCATTGGCTACAGGTGAGGTCCCAGAGGACTGGAGAATAGCCAATGTTGTTCCTTTCTTTAAGAAGGGTAGCAAGGATAATCCAGGAAATTATAGGCCGGTGAGCCTTACGTCAGTGGTAGGGAAATTATTAGAGAGGATTCTTCGGGAGAGGATTTACTCCCATTTGGAAACAAATGGACTTATTAGCGAGAGGCAGCATGGTTTTGTGAAGGGGAGGTCGTGTCTCACTAATTTGATTGAGTTTTTTGAGGAAGTGACAAAGATGATTGATGAAGGAAGGGCAGCGGATGTTATCTATATGGACGTCAGTAAAGCCTTTGACAAGGTCCCTCATGGCAGACTGGTACAAAAGGTGAAGTCACATGGGCTCAGAGGGGAGCTGGCAAGATGGATACAGAACTGGCTCGGTCATAGAAGACAGAGGGTATCAGTGGAAGGGTGCTTTTCTGAATGGAGGAATGTGACTAGTGGTGTTCCGCAGGGATCAGTGCTGGGACCTTTGCTGTTTGTAGTATATATAAATGATTTGGAGGAAAATGTAGCTGGTCTGATTAGTAAGTTTGCGGACGACACAAAGGTTGGTGGAGTTGCGGATAGTGATGAGGATTGTCAGAGGATACAGCAGGATATAGATCGGTTGGAGACTTGGGCGGAGAAATGGCAGATGGGAGTTTAATCCGGACAAATGAGAGGTAATGCATTTTGGAAGATCTAATGCAGGTGGGAAGTATACAGTAAATGGCAGAACCCTTAGGAGTATTGACAGGCAGAGAGATCTGGGCGTACAGGTCCACAGGTCACTGAAAGTGGCAACGCAGGTGGATAAGGTAGTCAAGAAGGCATACGGCATGCTTGCCTTCAGCGGTCGGGGCATAGAGTATAAAAATAGGCAAGTCATGCTGCAGCTGTACAGAACTTTAGTTAGGCCACACTTAGAATATTGCGTGCAATTCTGGTCGCCACACTACCAGAAGGACGTGGAGGCTTTGGGAGAGGGTACAGAAGAGGTTTACCAGGATGTTGCCTGGTCTCGAGGGCATGAGCTATGAGGAGAGGTTGGATAAACTCGGATTGTTTTCACTGGAATGACGGAGGTGGAGGGGCGACATGATAGAAGTTTACAAAGTTATGAGCGGCATGGACAGAGAGTCAGTTACTGGGGGACATAGGTTTAAGGTGAGAGGGGCAAAGTTTAGAGGGGATGTGCGGGGCAAGTTCTTTACACAGAGGGTGGTGAGTGCCTGGAACTTGCTGCCGGGGGAGGAGGTGGAAGCAGGTACAATAATGACGTTTAAGAGGCATCTTGACAAATACATGAATAGGATGGGAATAGAGGGATACGATCCCCGGAAGTGCAGAAGGTTTTAGTTTAGGCAGGCATCAAGATCGGCACAGGCTTGGAGGGCCGAATGGCCTGTTCCTGTGCTGTACTGTTCTTTGTACATGCAATTTCTTTTATATAGGTCACTTTCACTCTCTCACCTGTTTAGCTGCAATGCTACCATCATTGGAGCTGTTTTTGACGATGTCACGATACGAGGTTTCCGTATTCCGCTTCTTCTGCAGAGCACCTGACAACCGCATCCAGATCTAAAGAGAGATAAACCAAGTAAAAAGAATGTCAGAAAATCAAAAATGAGAGAGAAAAGGAGCAAGAGTCCTTAAACTAGTAAGATCTGGGGAGGGATCTACAAGAAATGAAACAAATCTAGACATAAACAAAACAGGAAAGGAGAGCACAGGGCAGACTAACCTAAGGGAGGACATAAATGGCCAGGGAATAAACAGAGTTATAGAAAAGGAGTGTAAAACAATAGTTGAGTATTGTTGAAAACAGAGACATTTTGTCCAAGCTTTTTGTTTTGCACTCATCAGAACAATTCCCAAGAATACCAATGTAAGGTAAGCAATTAATTTATATTATGTAAGAGTGCGCTGATTGTTTGGCAAGTGGGCTCTGATTGGTAGAGGCATTGCCATGGAGAATGCACCAGTTTATGGTGACTAACAATTAACTGCCAAGCTTTGTTTGAAATTTGAATCAGGCAGCTTGACTCTGAACAATGAAGCAGCAAATGACTGTCACGTATTTTGTTTAGCTGCAACAGGCGCAATGTGTTCTTTCCATCTGCAAAGAACAGGGCCCTGCGTAATACATATAGTTTCCAGAACGTGCAAATGCACCACACTGCGAGCCTGACTGACAATCAGGACAATAGTTTTTTTTTTAAAAAGAGGAACATCTATTAAAGATAAGTGAAACTGACTGTCCAGCAATGCACACAGTGGCCATAATAAAACGGGCAATAAGAAGTTGTGAAGAACTAGATGTCGTAGGGATTCCTGAGACATGGCTGCAGAAAAATCAGGACTGGAAATAAACATTTCAAAAGTGGAAAGCTAGAGTGGGGAAAGGGGGAAGTGAAGTTGCTGTATTTATTTAGATAACATAATGGCAGCAGAAAAAAGTACCAAAGGCATGAGCAAGACAGAAATCAAATCTATGTGGATAGAGATAAAAGATAATAAAGCATCAATCACACAGTTCTGAAGAAGGGTTTTTGACCTGAAACACAGATACTGCCAGACCTGCAGAGCATTTCCAGCATTTCTTGTTTTTAATTCAGATTTCCAGCATCTGCAGTATTTTGCTTTTATTACACTAATAGATGTAATCTACAAACCACCCAATCATGGAAGAGGGGTGGAGGAACAAATATGCAAACAAATTAGGGAAATGAGTAAAATAAAAGGAATAATAATCATCGGGGATTTCAACCTGCCCAATATTAATCGGCCAGAAAAGGTAGATAAAGGGGATAAGGGAATGAAGTTCCTACAAAGTGTACAGGACTCCTTTCGAACCCAGTATGAAAAATAGTCCAACAAGGAAGGATTCACTACTGGATCTAGTAATGGGGAATAAACCACAGCAAATAGAATAGAATCTTAGAATAGTCCAGCACTGAAAGCCATTCAGCCCATCAAGTCTGTGCCAGCATTTCAAAGAGCATTCCACTCCCCAGCTCTTTTTCATTTCCCTGCAATTTTTTCTTTCAAGTATTTATTCAATTCCTTTTGAAAGCTGCTATTGAATTGGTATCCACCACCCTATCGGGCAGTGTAACAACTTGTAATAATGTAGCATCTTTAACTTAAAATCCCAAGGCACTTCACAGAAGCATTATAAATCAAAATTAGTCACCGAACTACATAAGGCAACATTAAGGCAGATGGCTAAAAGCTTGGTCAAAGAGGTAGGTTTTAAGAAGTGCCTTAAAGGAAGAAAGCGAGGTAGAGAGGGGCAGAGGCTAAGGGAGGGAATTTCAGAGCTTAGGCTTTCCAAATTCTAACCACCTGCTGTGTAAAAAAAAAAGTTTCCTCATGTTACCTCTAGTTCTTTTGCTAATCAACTTAAATCTGTGCCCTCTGGTTATTGACCCTTCAGCCATGGACAACAGTTACTTTTTATTTACTCTACCTAAACATCATGATTTTGAACACCTCTATAAAATCTCCCCTTTGCCTTCTCTGCTCCAAAGAGAACAAGCCCAGCTTCTCCAGTCTATTCCCAAAACTGTAATCTCTCATCCCTGGAACCATTTTAGTAAATTTCTTCTGTACCCTCTCTAAAGCCTTCACATCCTTCCTAAAGTGCAGTACCCAGAGTTGGAGACAATATTCCAGCTGGGGTCCATCAAGTGTTTTAGATAGGTTGAGCACAACTTCTCGACTTTTGTACTCTCTGCCTCTATTTACAAAGCCCAGGATCTCAATATGCTTTATTAACTGTTTTGTTAACCAGTAAGAGAAGTAAAAGTAGGTGGCCATAATATAATGTGCTTTAAGATAATAATTGAGAAGGACATAAGCATGAGAAAGACAAGGGTAATAGATTGGAAAAAGGTGATTTCGAGGGACTGAGAATGGAGCTTAGGAAAATAAAATGGACAACAATATTAGCAAACAATAATATAGAACAGCAAGGGGAAACATTTAAAACTGTTGTACAGAATGCAGGAAAAATTATTTCTGCTAAAAGCAAGAACAAACTAAACACTAATGAGACAGCACGGATGAATGAAAACATAAGGGAAAAATTGAGGGTAAGGAAAGAGACATACACTAAGTGCATGGACATCAGGGGAGAGCATAAGGGAGAAATAATTAAAACCTTATTTTTGAGTGATTCAGATACAAAATCCGCAAAACCAAACTCATGTGACCTGAAACTTCATTAACAATATGTTACAAATAAAGCGCTCCAATTAGTTGTGTTCACTGTTAAGTGTAGCATCTGGGCCTCATTTGGATCTATACAGTTTCCACAATGATTGGATCCTAATTAAGCCCTTGATTACTAATCAGCTACTTCTTGCAACATTTGCGAAGAAGTTCCATAAAATTGTAATACTGAATATTGCAAACCATAAATGGTACTTGTGTTCATAAAATATTTACCATTAATTCTTTTGAAAATACATTGTTATTAATGATACTAAAGTGCAGAAGGATTAATCTCCAGTTATTATAAAGATGACGCAAACATGTATTTAATAATTTATAAAGTATGATGAGGCAGAATACAAGGAGACGAGGAGAGAAGTCAAAAAAACAATTAGGAAGACAAAGAACATAAGAAATAGGAGGAATTGACCATTCAGTCCTTCGAGCCTGCTCAGTCATTCAATGAGATCATGGCTGATCATCTACTTCAAAACCATTTTCCTGCACTATCCCAGTATCCCTTGATGTTTTTAATATGTAGAAACCTATCGATCTGTCTTGAACATATTCAATGACTGTGCCTCCACAGCCCTCTGGGGCAGAGAATCCCAAAAATTCTCCACCCTCTGAGCAAAGAAATTCATGTCAGTTCTAAATGGTTCCTAAAAAATCCCCTTATTCTGAGACTATGTCTCCTGGTTCTAGACTCCCGAGCCAGGGGAAACATCTTTCCTGCAGATACCCTGTTGAGCCCTGTTAAGAGTTTTGTATGTTTGAATGCGATCACCTCTCGTTCTTCTAAACTCGAGAATAAAGGTCCAGTTTATTTAATCTTTCCTCTTAGAACAATTCCTCCATCCCAGGAATTATTTTGGTGAACCTTCATTGCATTCCCTCTATGGCAAGTATATCTATCCTTGGGTAAGGAAACCAAATCTGCACACAATACTCCAGGTGCAGACTCACCAAGGCTCTATATAATTGCAGTAAAACATCTTTATTCCTATACTCAAATCCTCTTGTAATAATGGCCAACAAACCATTTGCTGCCTTAATTGCTGGAGGAACTATGAAATTAAACTATTAAGGAACCTAAATCAAAACAGTAAATATTCAACAGGCACATAAATAAAAAAAAAGGAAAGTCAGGATGGGAATAGGGCCGGTAAAAGACGGACAGGATAAAATCACAGGTGGCGACAACAAAATGGGAGAAATATTAAATAATTACTTCATTTCAGTATTTACTAGGGAGACAGACAAGGTGGACATGGCATCAAACGATGAAGTTAGAAATGATATAACTCCATTTAGGAGCAGGAATCCTGCGGCGAGTAATTCACCTAGACTCCCCAAAGCCTGTCCACCATCTACAAGGCACAAGTCAGGAGTGTGATGGAATACTCTCCACTGGATGGGTGCAGCTCCAATAACACTTAAGATGCTCGACATCATCCAGACAAAGCAGCCTGCTTGATTGGCACCCCGTCATTCACTCTCTCCACCACCGACGCACAGTGGCAGCAGTGTGTACCATCTACAAGATGCACTGCAGCAATGCACCAAAGCTCCTTCGACAGCACCTTCCAAACCCGCGACCTCTAACACCTTGAAGGACAAGGGCAGCAGATGCATGGGAACACCACCACCTGCAAGTTCCCCTCCAAGCCACACACCATCCTGACTTGTAACTATATCGCCGTTCCTTCACTGTCGCTGGGTCAAAATCCTGGAACTCCCTTCCTAACAACACTCTTGGTAGCCCTACACTCCAAGGACTGCAGTGGTTCAAGGAGGCAGCTCACCACCACCTTCTTAAGGGCAATTAGGATGGGCAATAAACGCTGGCAGCCAGCGACGCCCACATCCCATGAACGAATAATAAGAAATATTAGCACGAGGTATTCTTTTTTGGTAAGATAAATAAGGAGATCGCATATTACTTGGACAATAAGAATCTCAATGGGGTAGAGGAGGAAAGAGATCTGTGAGTACAAATACACAAATCACTAAAAGTTGAGACGTAGGTTAATGTAGTCACAAAAAAGCACATCAAGCACTGGTGTTTATTTCTTGAGGGATCGAATTAATAAGTAGAAAGGTTGTACTAAACTTGTATTGAACCTTGCTTAGAACACAATTGGAGTACTGTGCACAGTTCTGGTCACCAAATTATAAAAGAGGTTGTAGAGTCATGGAGAAGATGCAAAAAGATTTACAAAGATGATCCCAGAAATGTGAAGTTATGCTTATTAGGAAAGAATGAACAGCCTGGGTCTTTTTTTTCTCTTGAAAAAAGGCTGAGGGGTGACCTAATAGAGGTCTTTAAAATTCTGAAAGACTTTGATGGAGTAGTCATAGTGTGCTTCTACTTGTGGGGAAGAGCAAAACTACAGGCCATCAATATGACAGTCACCAAGAAATCCAATAGGGAATTCAGAAGAAACTTCTTTACCGAGAGACTGGTGAAAATGTGGAAATCGTTACCAAAGGGAGTGGCTGAGGTGAATAGTATAGATGCATTTAAGCTAGATAAACTTATGACTGAGAAGGGAATAGAGGGTTATGCTGATAGAGTTAGATGTAGAAGGATGGTTGGAGGCATGAGTGAAGTATATACGCCAGCATTGATTGGTTGGGTTGAATGGCCTGTTTCTGTACTGTACATTCTATGTAACTCTCCTTAACAAAGAATGCCTAAGAGAGGTGGAGAATTCCCCAAATGCTCACAAGATAAAGGCACTGCCTGCTGTGGGACTGACCAACAGAGATCAGAAAGTCATACATTCATTCATTTATGTTGAGTTAGATGATCTCAGCTGGGGCACAATAACTGTATTTCCTAGCACAAGAGTGCTGAGACCTATCAGGCAGATTTCCCAGGTTCCCACTCCCAATCCCTATTGAAAGGGCTGATGAGGGCAATGCTGTTGATGTGATTATACATGGACTTTTAAAAGGTATTTGATAGAGTGCCACACAACAGACTTGTGAGCAAAGTTATAGCTCATGGAATAAAAGGGACAATAGTAACATGGATATGAAAGAGGCTGTGTGACAGGAAACAGAGAGCAGTGATTGATGGATGTTTTTCGGGCTGGAGGAAGGTTTGTAGTGGAGCTCTCCAGGGGTTAGTGTAGGGACCCTTGCTCTTCCTGATCTTTATCAATGATCTAGACCTTGGTATTCAAGGCACAATTTCAACATTTGTGGATGATACGAAATTTGGAAACATTGTGAACTGTGAGGAGGGTAGTGGAGAACTTCAAAAGGACATACACAAGTTGATGGAATGGGCAGACAAATGGCAGATGAAGTTCAATCAGAGAAATGTGAAGTGATTCATTTTGGTAGGAAGAACATGGATTGACAATATAAGATAAAGCGTACAACTCTAAAGGGGATGCAGGAGCAGAGGGAACTGGGTGCATTAGTCACTGTAGATGGCAGGACAGGTTGAGAGAGCAGTTAATAAAGCATACACTAGGCTTTATTAATAGGGGCATAGAGTACAAGAGCAAGGAGGTTATGTTGAACTTGCAAAAGATACTAGTTCGGCCTCAGCTGGAGTACTGCATCCAGTCTGGGCGCCGCACTGTAGGAAAGATGTGAAAGCATTTGAGAGGGTGCAGAAAAGATTCATGAGAATGGTTCCAGGGATGAGGAATTTCAGTTATGAAGATAGATTGGAGAAGTTGGGACTATTTTCCTTAGGGAAAGTTGAGAGGTGATTTGATGGAGGTATTCAAAATCATGAGGGGTCTGGACAGAGTAGATAGAGGGGAACTATTCCCACTCATGAAAGGATCAAGAACCAGAGGGCACAGATTTAAAGTAAGTGGCACAAGAAGCAAAAGTGAATGAGGAAAAACTTTTTCATGCAGAGTGGTTAGGGTCTGGAATGCACTGTCTGAAAGTGTGGTACAGGCAGGTTCAATTGAGACTTTCAAAAGGGAATTAGACTGTTACCTAAAAAGGAAGAATGTGCACAGTTACAAAGTGAAGGCGGGGAGTAGCACTAGGTGAATTGCTCATTAGACCAGTATCCATCCAACAACGTGGGTGAATGCAGAGTTAGGTCCTAGCCATAATAAAAAAGAATGAATCTAACACAACCAGTTATCATACTATCTGACCCCTCCCAATCACCAGTAAATTGATGGAAAGAGTCATCAATAGTGACACATGCAAATAACTCTGCTATTCAGTGATGCACTGGTTATGATTTTCCAAAATTCCCTAGATTCTAGAACGGTTCCAATGGATTCGAAGTTAATAAATATAACACCGCCATTCAAGAAATGATAGAGAAAACAGGGAACTACAGGCCAGTTAGTCAGACATCAGTCATCAGGAAAATGCAAGAATATATTATTAAGGAAGTCTTAACAATGCACTTAGAAAATCATAGTATGATCAGACGAAGTCAACATAGTTTCACGAAAAGAAAATCATGTTTGACAAATTTATTAGCGTTCTTTGAGGGTCAAGGGGAATGAGCAGATGTAGTATACTTGGATTTCCAAAAGGCATTTGAAAAGGTGCCATACAAAAGGTTAATACACAAGATAAGGGTTCATGGAGTTGGGAGTAATATGAACATACGAATTAGGAGCAGGAGTAGGCCACTCAGCCCGTCGAGCCTGCTCCACCATTTAATAAGTTCATGGCTGATTACTCCACATTTCCACCTAGCCCCGATAACCAGAAGGAGTAAGATATTAGCTTGGATAGAGGATTGGTTAACTGACAGGAAGCAGAAAGTACAGATGATGGGGCATTTTCAAGTTGGCAGGCTCTGTTGAGTGAAGTGCCAGAAGGATCAGTGATGAGGCCTTGGCTATTTACAATTTATATTAATGACTTAGACGAAGAGACAAAGAGTTTGCTGATGATACAAAGTTAGGTGGGATGCAAGCTGCGAGGCCGACACAGTGTCAAGTTGGCTTTTGGAAAGCTGTTGGCTTTAGACAAGCAGCTGAACTCAGGAGCAAAGAGGCCATCAGGAATCAGGGGTGTTTCTGTTTTGAGTAAGGCCTGTGCTCAAGCTGGGAAGTCCAGATCTGTGAGATCTGATACCTCAGAAGATAGCTAAGGGATCAAGGAAATCAAAGTGAATTCCTAAGAGCTGTGGTACACTTTGGATTGGTCCCAGGAGAAGTGAACAAACTGCCAAGATCCTGTAACATATAGGGGAACTCATGGGGTGGAAGCAACAGTCAAACAGGAGTGTTCTGTTGAGATTTAGAGTTTGAAGTATGTCTTCATGTTCAATTAGAATTTTAAGTTTAAAGTACAAGTGTTTCCAAATTGTAGTGTTATGCTTTTTTTTTTTAAAAAAACTCTTGTACAGTAAGGTTTCTTGTTTAGAACGTGAAATCTTGTGGTGTAATTCTTTCATTAATAATTGGGAATTTGACTTTCTCTTTTTTAAAGTAAACGGTCCCAAACGGAACCATAACACTGCTAAAAGACAAAGTGAGTGGGCAACTAAGGTGGCAGATGGAGTATAATGTGAAAGTGTGAGGTTATTCACTTTGGTAATAACAGAAAAACAACTTTTTTTTTTAAAAAGCATGAAATCTTTAAATGTTGATGTTCAGAGACACTTGGGTGTACTCGTACAAGCAACACAAAGTACAGCAAACAATTAGGAAAGCAAATGGCACGTTGGCCTTTATTGCAAGGGGATTGGAGTACAAGAATAAGGAAGTCTTGCTATATATTGTACAGGGCTTTGGTGAGACCTCAGCTGTTCGCATCTAAGCAAGGATATATTTGCCTTGGAGGTGATCCAGCGAAGGCCCCCTAGATTGGTTCCTGGGACGAGAGGGTTGATCAGAGGCTGAGTAAACTGGGTCTATATCCTCTGGAGTTCAGACGAATGAGAGGTGATCTCATTGAAACAAAGATTCTGAAGGGGATTGGCAGGGTAGACACTGAGAGGGTGTATCCCCCCCATGGCTGTGGAAATCTAGTACACGGGAGGGGGAGGGGCCCAGCCTCAGGATACGGAGTTGATCATTTTGGACTGAGATGAGGAGTAACTTCTTCAGTCAGAGCATTGTGAATTTTTGAAATTGTCAACTGTAGAGGGTTGTGGATGCTCCATCATTGAGTATACTCAAGACGGAGATAGATAGATTTCTGATCTCTCAGGGAATCAAGAGATATGGGGAGCGGGCAGGAAAGTGGAGTTGAGGTAGGTGGTGAACCATGATTGCACTGAGTGGCAGATCAGTCTCCAAGGACTGAATGGTCTACTCCTGCTCCTATTTCTTATGTTCTTATGTTCATTCCAGATCTTGTTGAGACATGGGCCAAGGGGTAAATACTAGGCGACAAGTGAGAGTCACTGACCTCATCATCAAGACAGTGTTTCATAGAATGATTCCAGCACAGAAGGCGGCCAGTTGGCTTGTCATTTTTGTATTGGCTCTCGCCAAGAACAATTTAGCTAATCCCAAACCCACCTGACCTTTGGCCCTGCAATTTCTTTCTCATCAGGTGCTGATCCAATTTCCTTTTGAAAGCCATGATTGGATATGCCACCACCACACTCTCAGGCAATGCATTGCAGATCCTAACCATTCGCTGCATAAAATATTTTTCCTCATATTGCCGTTGGTTCTTTTGCCATTCACCTTAAATCGATGTTGTCTGGTTCACGACCTTCCACCATTAGGAATAGTTTCTCTTTATCTACTCTAGATAGACCCTTCATGACTTTGAAAACCTCTACCAAATCTCCTTTCAACTTTCTCTTCTCTCAAGAGAACATCCTTAGCTTCTCCAATCTATCCAGGTAACTGAAGTCTCTCATCCCTGGAACCTTGTAAATCTCTTCTGCAACCTCTATAAAACCTTCACATCCTTCCTAAAGTACGGTGCCCAGAACTGGACACTTTCTCAACCTGTCTTGCCACCATCAACGATTTGTGTGCCTGTTACATCGCACTTTATCAAATGCCTTTTGGAAGTCCAAGTACAACACATCAACCGTATTATCCTCATCAAAAGGTTACCTCATCAAAAATCTCAATCAAGTTAAACAAACACAATTTGTCTTTAACTAATCAATGCTGGCTTTCCTTAATTAATACAAACTGTAACTTTAATTTCTCCCTAATTATTAAACTGACTGGTCTGCAGCTGCTGGGTTTATCCTTACACCCTTTTCTGAACAAGGGTATAACATTTGCAATTCTCCACTCCTCTGGCACCACCCTACATCTAAGGAGGTTTGGAAGATTATGGCCAGTGCCTCTACAATTTCCACCCTTACATCCCTCAGTATCCTTAGATGTTTCTGATCCAATCCTGGTGACTTATCAACTTGAAGTACAGCCATCCCTTCTAATTCGTCGTCTTAATCAATTCTGAGCCCATCCAGTGCCTCAACTACCTCCTGTTCCACTATGACTTTGGCAGCATCTTCTTCCTTGATAGAGAAGATGCAAAGTACTCATTTAATACCTATGCCATGCTCTTTGCTTCCATGTGTAGGTCCTATTATTGAACCCTAATCGGCCCTATCTCTCCTCTTACTACCCTTTTACTATTTATGTGTCAATAGAAGACTTTTGGGTCCCATAGACGTTAGCTGACCAAGTATGGTACCAAGGAGTCCTAGCAAAATAGAGGACGAGAGTGTCAGGAGATGACAAATGTTTGAGTCATATAGTCATAGTCATTAAATTAATTAAGGCGCAGGAGGCGGCCATTTGGCCCATTGAGTCCATACTGGCTCTCTGTAGAGCAATTCAGTCAGTCCAATTACCCCGCTCTATCCCCAAAGCGCTGCAAGTTTATTTCCCTCAAGTGCCTATCCAACTTCCATTTCAAAAATCATTGATCATCTCTGCTTCCACCATCTTCGTAATCAGCAAGTTCCAGGTCATTACCGCTTGCTGCATAAAAACATTCTTCCTCACATCCCCCTGTATCTCTTGCTTAAAAACATAACTCTGTGTCTGTCCCCTGATCCTTGTACCATCAGCTAATGGGAACACCTTTCCTTTGTTTACTTGAACGAAACCTGTAATAATCTTGTACACCTCTATCGGGTGTCAACTTCCTTTGCTCAAAGGAGATCCAACACCAGCTTTTTTTTTTAAAGAGATACAGCACTGAAACAGGCCCTTCGGCCCACCGAGTCGGTGCCGACCAACAACCACCCATTTATACTAACCCTACAGTAATCCCATATTCCCTACCACCTATCTACACTAGGGGCAATTTACAACAGCAAATTTACCTATCACCCGCAAGTCTTTGGCACTGGGAGGAAACCGGAGCACCCGGCGAAAACCCACGCGGTCACAGGGAGAACTTGCAAACTCCACACAGGCAGTACCCAGAATCGAACCCGGGTCCCTGCAGCTGTGAGGCTGTGGTGTTAACCACTGTGCCACAGTGCTTTTCCAACTTAAAGCTCGCAGCTAAATTCCCTAATCCCTGGAAAACCTCTAGTAAATCTCCCCTCTACCCTCTCAAGGACCTTCTCACCCTTCCTGAATGTGGTGACCAGAACTGGATGCAATACTCCAGTTGGGCCTAACCAGAGCTTAAGAAAGGTTCAGCATAACTTCCCTGCTTTTGTACTCAATGCCTCTGCTTATGAAGCCCAAGATCCTACATGCTTTCTACTCTCTCAATACATACAGGCACCTTCAAAGATCTAAGCACCAGAACCCCCAGGTCTCTCTATGTCCCTGCGCACTCTTTAGAATTGTGCCATTAAGTCTATGTTGCCTCTCCCTATCCCTTCTGCCAAAATGCACCACCTCACACTTCTCTGCATTAAATTCCATCTGCTACTTGTCTTCCCATTTTGCTAGCCTATGTTCCCATGCAGCCGAACAGTATCATCTTCACGGTCTGCCACACCAAGTTTAGTATCATTGGCAAATTTTGAAATTTTACTAAGTCTTCCAATATCCAAGTCACATCAGAAAAGGCAGCGGTCCTAGCACTGACCCCTGGGGAACACCACTGTCTACCATCCTCCAGTCTGCAAAACAACAATTTACCACAATAAGGACAGAAAACAATGTTTTATACCTGACACAAAGGGATTGTGGATCTTACCACAATTCTAGGGCATCATAGCAAACTTTAATCAAGGAAGCATTCTTGTTTCAACCACCTTCTGCTACTTCAGCAATAACCTTCCCGCGTCACGTCAGCAGCAAAGCTATTCATAGACATATACAACATTTAGCTTCATTCACATCTCCTCCAATAATGGATCAGCTCATGCCTGCCCACAGTCGGATCTGGATTACATCCAAACTTGGGTTGATAAGTGGCAGATAACATCCGCGACATATCAATGGCAGGTAATGGCAATTTCAATCAAGAGAAAGCCCATCCATCTCCCCATGACCTTCAAAGGCACTATCATTGCAAGTCTCCCACTGTCAAGATCTTGGGGTGGGGCGGTGGTCAGAATTAACAAAGCTTAACTGAAACCAGCCATATGAACACCTGGGCAAGAGTAGGGCAGAGGCTGAATACTCTGACCAATGCTTCACCTTCTGACCCCTCAAAACGTACTCACCATCTAGAAGACTAAAGTCATATTGATGGAACACTTGTTTGCATAGATACAGCCATAACACTCAAGAAGCCTGACGCTATCCAGGATAGAGCAGTTTGCTTAATCAGTGCCCCGTTCACTGAATTCAATATTCACCCCCTTCATCACCACTGCTCTGTGACTGTCATATGTAAAAGCCATTGATACACTGCAACTCACCAAAGTTGCTTTGGCAGAACCTCCTTGCCCTGCTACCTTTACTACGGAGAAGAACAAGAGCAGCACATCATGGGAAGACTATCACCTCCAAGCTTTCCTCCAAGTCGTACACCATCTTGAACTGGACATATATCACCATTCCGTCATTATCACTGCATCGTTATTCCGCAATTCTCTATTGAATGGCTGCATGGGAGCGCTATTACAAGATTTGCAGCAGTTCAAAGAGAAGGCCCACCACAGCTTCGCAAGGCAAATAGGGATGGCCAATGAATGTGACCTTGCCAGCATCACCTACACCCTGAAAACAAGTAACTTTTTTTTCAAATTCTACTTGGATGGGTTGGCACCTGTGGAACAACTAGCACTTTCAGTGAAGCAGAGGACAAAATAGGAAAAGAAAAATAGAAAAATGCAACGTGAGGTTGTGAGAATAGAATTGAAGGGATGGCTTGTGAAAGAGGGAGCAGGAAATTATAGTCTAACCTGAATATATGGAATTAAAACAAAGATGGAGAAATGAAAAATTGGAAAATAAGCCAGAGCAAGTGCACCTGAGGTCTCAAGGTGTGTGGAATTCCCGCAAGGACCAGGGATCGCAGTTTCTGAGAACGTGGCAATACTACATCAATCTTATCCCATGTCAAATCGCCGACATCGTGATTGTGTGTGAACTCAAGATGTGCTTGCCATCTCAGCCGCTGCTGAGGATCTTCAGGGAGTGGGAGTCCAAGAAATCTCCTGCAATTTGGTTCAGCTCCATCTGTGGAAATATAACAAATTCATCAGTACAAGGAATAAACCATCATCTTGCCTACACCATCAGTACAAGGCGTAAACCATCACCAGTTTACACCAGAGGAGATGGCATGGGTACAGAATAGGCACACTCCCATGATGGGGAAAAGGTGGCATCCAAAGCTAGAGTTGGATGACTTAAATATAATGAGGTCAAAATGAAACAGATAAAGAAAGAAGGCTTATGACAATTGTAATGTTCATGATACAGTAGAGAATCAAGCTGAATTTGAAAAGTATAGAGGAGAATTAAAAAAGGGAATAAAAGGGGCAAAGAGAATGCTGGTAAGATAAAAGGGAACCCAAAAGTCTTTTACAAACACAAATAGTAATAGTGTAGTCAAAGGAGATATACTTGTGGCTGCAGAGGACATAACTGAGGATACTAAACAGGTACTTTGCATCCATCTTCACTAGAGAAGAGAATGCTGCCAATATAGCGATATTGGATAGCCTAAAAACAGATAAAAGAGAAGGTGCTTAAAAGGTTGGCAGTTCTCAAAATAGAAACATCAGCCTGTGCAGATGGGATGTATCTGAAGTTACTGAGGTTAAAGGTGGAAATTAGAGGTTTTGGCCACAGTCTTTCAATCCTTCTTGGATTATGGGGTTGGTACCAGAGGACTGGAAGATTATAAATGTTACACCTCTGTTTAAGAAAGGGAAGAGGGATAAACCTGGCAACTAGAGGCTAGGCAGCCTAACAGACAATAATCCAGAACAAAATTAACTGGCATTTGGAAAAGTACAGGCTAGTAAATGAAAGTCAGTATGGATTTATTAAAGGTACATCATGTTTGACTAACTTGATAGAGTTATTTGATGAAGCAACTGTTGATTTTGTATATGTGAACTTTCAAAAGGTCTTTAACAAAGTATCACATAATAGACTTATTAGTAAAATTAAAGCTCATGGGACTAGAGGGGCTGTGGGAGCGTGGATGCAAAATTGCCAAAGGAACAGAAAGCAAAGTAATGGTGAATGGTTGTTTTTCAGACTGGAGGAAAGTACACAGTGGTGTTCCCCAGGGATTTATATGAGGAGCACTACTCTTTGATAAATATTAATGACCTGGACTTGGGTATAAAGGACATAATTTCAACATTTGCAGATGATACAAAACTTGGAAAATGTGTTGAACAGTGAGGAAGATAGCAAACTTCAGGAGCACAGACTGGTGAAATGGGCAGACACATGGCAGATGAAATTTTCTAGTATCAGAAAAGTGCAGTACAAAAGGCCATTTGACCCATCGAGTCTGTGCCAACTCTTTCGAACAGCAATCCAGATAGTCCTGCTTCCCCACTCTTTTCCCACATCCCTGTAATTTTTTCTCCTTCAAGTATTTATCTTTAGCTTCACTAACAGAGGAAGAGTACAAAAGCAAGAAAGTTATGTTAAACCCTTCAGTCAACACTGGTTAAGCCTCAGCTGGAGTAGTGTGTTCAATTTTGGGCACCACACTTGAGGAAGGAGAACAGTAGCAGACCTCGAAGAGGATGTGGAAGACATTTACTAGAATGGTACCTGTGATGAGGGACTTCAGTTCTATGGAGAGACTGGAGAAACTGGGGTTGCTCTCCTTAGATTAAGAGGAGATTGGCAAAATAACCAGAAGTGACATGCGGAAACATTTTTGTTTACATTATGAGCCTTTGGGATCTGGAATACGCTGCCTGAAAGGGTGGTGGATGTAGTTTCAATAGAAAAACTTGAAGTGGAATATGTTACAGGGCTATGGGATTAATTGGATAGCTCTACCAAAGAACCAGCAACGGCACGATGGGTTGAATGGTTTCTTACTGTGCTGTATGGTTTTGTGATTCTATAATCTAGGCTGACACAGTACTGAGGGAGGGGCCTCACTGCTGCACTGTCGGAATCGCCATATTGAGGCAGCGCTGCACTGCCAGACGGGAGTGCTGCACTGTTAGAGGTTTTTTAATATTGGATACTTCTATTCAATTGATCTTGTTAGATTTGAGCCCATGTGGCAGAGGTGAAAGGTCAGTGTGTAACCAACTGCACCGCCTATCGTACTCTACTGTGAAGTTCGGTTTCTCACGGTATCTTTTGACTGTATTTTATAACTGCGATCCAAGTGAAGGCTGAAGCAGGAGCAGTGAGGGCAGCCGGCAAGGGGAAGCCAGCGAACTCTTCTTCCAGTTATTAATGCTGAGAGTTGTTTAACCCCTCCCGCTAGTGCTTGGATGAGCTGGTGGAAAGAGTTGGTCTTTAATAAATCATAGGAAATTCATTATTCATCATTCAATTAGACATCAACAAAAACAACTTGCATTTATAAAGTACCTTTAATATAAAAAAACATCCTAAGGCACTTTACAAAAGTGTAATCAGACAAAGGTGAGCACAGTGCTAAAGCAGGAGATTAGGAAGAGTGACTGAAAGCTTCGCCAGACATTTGTTTGAAGAGGGTCTTTAAGGACGACAAAGAGATGGAAAGGCAGAGAGGTTTTGGGGGAGAATTCCAGAGAGCAAGGCCTAAATGGCTGAAAGCATTAAGCTCCAGCCAAATTTGACTTTGGGGTTGATTCATCTACAACCTGTAGGCTGCGAATACCAAACAGATACTCAGTGCAGTTCATCGAATAAGGAGGCTGGAAAATCAGCCAGCAGCTGGCCAGCAGGTCTGGGGAGAGTTTGGCACGATCCTGGAGGGGGTTTCAAACATGCTGGGTCAGAGGTTTACTGGGTCCAAGAGGAGCACCCTGCTTCACCTGGTCCCACAAAAATATACATGGAAAAAAAATATGGATATCTAATGGCAATTTTAATCTGATACAGCGGGGTGGCCGTGAGCTGAATTTCTGATGGTTTGGTCTCCCCAGTGTTTAAGACTGGAGACAACATACAGAAAATGGAAGGCTGAGACAGGTGGTGGAGACATTGAACTGGATGTCATCAATGTACATGTGGCAGCTGAGCCCAAGTTTTCAGATGACATCGCCAACGGGGCAGATGAGCAAGAGGAAAGGACCAAGAGTGGATTATTTGAGGGGCTCCAGAGACTTGGGGGAATCCAGAGGTAAGCATGTTGGTGGAGAAAGATGCCCTGGCTACGAATGGACATTTAGGAATGGAAACAGGTGAGGGCAGTTCCAATCAGCTGGGCAATGCAAGGGAGCTGTTGGAGGAGGATGGTGTCGTCAACCACTTCAGACCGTGCAGAGAGGTTGAGGAGGACAAGGGATGAGTCATCTCAGAAGATGTCATTTGTGACTCTTTAGAGCCGTCTTAGTGCTGTGGCAGACTGGAGATGGGGCAGTACATTACAGAGAGCTCAAGGGTGGGCACTCTTGAAGAGAGAACTAAAGAAGGTTTTGAAGAGGAGGGGCACAGTACCTGAGGAGAGAGAACCATTTACAAAGTCAGCTGGCATGGGATCTCGGTAGAGAAGCTTGGGTGATTAGCAGTTTGGAGAGAATGGAATGGTGGGAACAGGAGATGGGTCTCATGGACAGAGAGGACATGAGGGCAGATAGGATAGAATCTAGTGAGGGAAGTGAGTTCAGGGAAAGGGCAGGGGAAATTTGACTTTGAGAGCGAGGGGGAAGGAAGTAAGTGGAAGGGCAGCATAATGGATGATCACAATTTTAGTGATAAAGCTGCACTTGTTGTTGGAGGCGAGGGTAGAGGGGCAGGAGAGAGGAATTTAAGGAGATGGTCTGCAATATAGAAGACAAGCCAGGAGTTATTTTTTTTCTCTAGAATGATCCTGGAGTAGTAAGCAGTTTTGGCAGCAAGGCTTAATGTGCTCCAGCTAGATCTTCCTGAGTGATAGGTAACCTAGTTCTGCTCAAGTGTGTGCCTCTTGGATGTGGGCGAGTGAAGGCAGTGGTCAGAGTAAGAATTTTACTGGAGCCATGGGCATCACAAGAGGAGGACAGTGGAGTGCAGATTAACAGCAGCAGAAGTATTATGATGAAAGAAAGGTCAAAGGTTAGGGAGTTAGGACTTTGAAAGTACATTTGCTCGCGACTTGTGGAAGGGTTTATTCTCTTCCACAAACAGCAATCAATGTTGGAGCAATTGTTAATTTTAAAACTAAGGTTGATAGATTTTTATTTACCAAAGGTAAAGAGAGATATGGGGTCTATAAAGGTAGGTTGGAGAGCAGCCATGATCTCATTGAATGCTGGAACAGGTTTGAGGGGCTAAATGGATTACTCTTGCTCCTATGTTCCTACGACTTGTTTGTCACTATGATAGAGACCATTCATTCAGCTGCATTTGCTGATCCCTTCCCTTCCCAGCACAGTATGAAATTTCCCCCAAGGTTAACTCCTGCCTTAGCCCTGAAATCACATCTAAACTCTTAATTTTTCTTGCATTTTCCCTCCTGCCATCTCTGAACTCATCTCCTATTCTCATAATCCTGTTTCTATGAAACTGATCACCCAACTTCCCTTCCTGGCCTCTATGTTAGCTTACATTGTTAACAGTTCTCTCTCCCCAGGTACTGTTTAGTTTATAGATACAGCACCGAAACAGGCCCTTCGGCCCACCGAGTCTGTGCCGACCATCAAGCACCCATTTACACTAATCCTACACTAATTCCATATTCCTATCACATCCCCACCTGTCCCTATATTTCCCTACCACCTACCTATACTAGTGGCAATTTATAATGGTCAATTAACCTATCAACCTGCAAGTCTTTGGCATGTGGGAGGAAACCGGAGCACCCGGAGGAAACCCACGCAGACACAGGGAGAACTTGCAAACTCCACGCAGGCAGTACCCGGAATTGAACCTGGGTCGCTGGAGCTGTGAGGCTGCAGTGCTAACTACTGCGCCACTGTCCCCCTCCCCCTCATATCGTCTAACCTGTCACAAACTATGTTCCTGAGCCACCGACTCATCCCTTTCAACTATCTGAAGAGAATGTAGATTGTTTGCAATCTTGGTTTCGTATTTCACCCCGAGCTGAACTTCAGACCACATATCTGTACCATCACCAAGACTGCCTATTTCTACCTCTAACATTGTGCGACTCTGCTCATCTTGGAGAAGAGAAGGCAGAGGGGTGATTTGATAGAGGTATTCAAAATCATGAGGGGTCTGGACAGAGTAGATGGAGACAAACTGTTCTCACTTGTGAAAGGATTGAGAACCAGAGAGCACAGATTTAAAGCATTTGGTAAGAGAAGCAAAAGTGACATGAGGAAAAACTTTTTCACGCAGCAAGTGGTTAAGGTCTGGAATGTGTTGCCTGCGAAAGTGGTGGAGGCAGGTTCAATTGAAGCATTCAAAAGGGAATTAGACAGTTATATGAAAAGGAAGAATGTGCAGGGTTATGGGGAGAAGGCCAGGGGAATGGGACTGAGGGAATTGCTCTTTCAGAGAGCCAGTGCAGACACGTTGGGCCGAATGGCCTCCTTCTGTGCTGTAACAATTCTGTGATCTGTTGCTGAAACCCTCATCCATATCTTTGTTACCTCATGAATTGACTATTCCAACATTCTCATGATCTGCTTCCCATCTTACACTTGCCATGAAGCTGAACTCATCCAAAGCTCTACCTTAAGTATCCTAACCCATACCAAGTCCCGTTTACCCATCACCATTGTGCTCACTGACCTGATCTGGCAACACCTAGATTTTAAAATTTTCATCCTTGCTTTCAAAGCCTTCCATGACCTCACTCCCTCCCCATCTCTGCAACCTCCGCCAGCCTTCGTGAAGAGATGGTGGCATAGTGGTAATGTCACTGAACTAGTAATCCAGAGGCCCAGGCTAATCCCCTGGGGACATGGGTTCAAATCCCACCATGGCAGCTTGTGGAATTCAAATTCAATTAATAAATAAAAATCTGGAATTGTAAGATAGTCTCAGTAACGGTGCCATGAAATGATCATCGATTGTCGTAAAAACCCATTTGGTTCACTAGGGAAGGAAATCTGCTGTCCTTACCAGGTCTAACCAACATGTGATTCCAGACCCACAGCAATGTGGTTGACTCTTAACTGCCCTCTGAAATGGCCTAGCAAGTTACTCAGTTGTCAAGAGCAATTAGGGTTGGGCAACAAATGCTGGCCTAGCAAGTGACACCCACATCCCAAAGAAGAATTAAAAAAGCCGGCCGATATCCCTGTGCTCCTCTAATGCCTCTTGTGCATCCCAAATTTGAATTGCTCCGCTATTGATGGCTGTGCCTTCAGCTGCCTGGGCCCTAAGCTCTGGAAATCCCTCCCTAAACCTCTCCACCTCGCGATCTCTCTCTCCTCCTTTAAGACATTCCTTAAACTCTACCTCTTTGACCAAGCTTTTGGTCATCTGACCTGATATCGCTTTATGAGGCTCAGTGTTAAACTTTTAATAATCACTCCTGCGAAGCACCTTGGGACGTTTTACTACTTTAAAAGTTGCCACACGAATGCAGGTTGTTGCTGTTGTTGTCATTTGAACCATTGAGGAGCTTGTTGTATCGAGTTTCCTTCCTTGCCATTAGAAAGATGGCAATGGTAGGCAGGCACAGGGGCTGGCTCAGTCTAACAGGGTGGTGAAACACTCATTTACCTTCTTTGTCTACACAAAATCCAAACGCGTCATATTGGATTTCTGGCTGCTCCACAGACTCTTCCTTCTGAAAGGAAAGCAGAGCAGAGGTGGATCAGTTCCATATGATGCTTGCAACTAACAGCTCAACATATCCAAGCGATGAGACATCATAAGAGACGAGGACAGCAGCTACAGACACTGTTTGAACAAATATGTTCCACTCGCAAGATTTTATAAAAAACAGAATACAAGGACAGAAGCTTGTGAAGAGTCAAGAACAGCCCAAAGGATTTTCCAATTTTGGGGTTGCCATTGCTCCTCGAATGGTTTACTCTGGAACTTCAGCAGAAAAATGTTATCAGGTGCTCCCAGGTAAGGTACAGCTAGCACAAAGGGTTTGTGAAACCTCCCACTACCGATGAAATAGATTGTATTAAACTCCCCACAAGCAAAAGTCATTGACAAATACAGGTCAGCAACCTAAAAGACATTTAATAGAAAAAGCAAAATACTGCAGATGCTGGAAATCGGAAATAACAGCAGCAAATGCTGGAAATACTCAACAGGTCTGGCAGCATCTGTGGAGAGAGAAAGTGTTAACGTTTCAGTTCTGATGAAAGGTCACAGACCTGAAATGTTAACTCTGCTTCTCTCTCCACTGATGTTGTCATACCTACTGCATATTTCCAGCATTTTCTGTTTTTATAGCTAAAAGGAAAGCACAGCCAACGACAGCACCTCAAACTTAACAGTAGACAGACTTGGACGAGTGGGAGCGTAGATGAATGTTCTGTGCAGTTTTAGCTCCATTCTGGCTTTTGAGGTCCAAGTGGGCTCAGCAGGGGGTTGTGGGTGAAGGGATGCTAAAGATGCAAGTATTATTGCATCACCCTCACTTGTCAAGACTCTATGTTTGGCTCTGTTTATCCGGGCTTACGCTAGGTCAACAGCTAAGATGACTGTAGCTCTACCACACCCAGGAAATTACTTTGGCTTCCTAGAGTCTACACCCTTCAGCACACAACTAATTACTCAGCCATACCAAAAACAGCACTGAGCTACTAGATTTAGGACAGACAATAACCAGCCTGAGTACACAACACACCTACAAGCTTATACCAAACTTAGTCACACCTTTCTGAATTCACACAAGCTCCACACCAACTCACAGACCCAGTACTGTCTAGAAGAACAGGCTGACTGCAACGTCAATGAGGAACCCGAAACACCCTCCCTGCAGGCCAGAGACCAGAGAAAACAGCAAAACATTTATCTTCAACTTTCAATCACCACAGCTATGCTGCAACTGGGAGAGCTGCTGCATCGCAACTATCTAGAAGGTTCCAAAAATCACAAAAACCCACCAGAACCACGGTACTGAGTGTAGGATCCCATACACTGCCAAGGTTAAATTATTAATGGAGGACTCCTGCCTGCTCATCAATACCCACAAAACAGTGGGCATGTTGTGTTGAGGCATGGGTTGTTGAGGTAACAGAGAGGGTACAGTGCAGATTCACTGCCTGGTTTGAGGAAATAAATACAAAGAAAATCTGGAAAAACGGGGGCTCTTTTTTGTTAGAACAGAGATGATGAGGTGATTTGATGAAGCTAATATCATAAAGAGATAGGACTGAATAAATAGGAACAGATGTCTGTACTGGTTGAGGGGTCTAGAACAAAAGAAAGACTTGTATTAATATAACACCTTCCACAACCACAGGACATCCCAAATGAAGTACTTTTGAAATGTCGTCACTGTTGTAATGTAGGAAAAGCAGCAGCCAAGTTGCACACAGCAAGATCCCACAAACATCAATGAGATAATGACCAGATAATATGTTTTTAATGATGTTGATTGAGGGATTATTATTGAGGATAACGCCACTGCTCTTCTTAGAAAATAGTACCATGAAATCTTTTACATCCACTTGAGGGGGCCTTGGTTTAACATCTCATCCGAAAGATGGCACCTCCGAAGTGCAGTACTCCCTCAGTACTGCATTGGAATATTGAGCATAAAAATCAAAGCGAAGTCCTGGATTGGGACTTCAACCCACAACCTCCTGACTCAGAGGTGAGAGTGTTACCAAGTGAGCCACAGCTAACACCTGCGACATTGAGGGGACATAGAAACAAGATTAAATTTAAGAGATTTAGGTTTGAGAGAGCTGCTTTTCATATAGGCAGGCTGTAAGGCTGTGGTATTTACAACCGGAATTAGGATTTGAAGAGACCCTGTCAACATTTAAGAACTGGTGGTTGCGGAAAGGAGCATAAAAGGATGTGGGAACAGGACAGGCACATGGGATTAGGATATGTTGAATATGGAGGACAAACACCAACATGGATTTGTAGGGCGTTTTGATGTTGCAATTTCTATATTAGAGACAAGGATCGTGACACATAGAAGCTGCTGCTCCCAAATTTCAAACAACTACCTGATAAAAATGCACCCTAAAAAAGGACCCAGGACTAGAGGTGCTCCCACTGCTAACGACTAAACAAATACCAATAGTGTAGCAACACTGCCACAGCATGCAATTCAACAGAAAGGCTCTCCCCGAAAGAAATATAGTGAATTTCTTGAGTATGTCAGAGATAGTTCTCTGCAGCAATATGTCCAGGAGCCAACAAGGGAGCAGGTTATAACAGATTTAATAATAAGTAATGAGCCAGATTTAGTTAACAGCCTAATGGTGCGCGAATACTTATCTAACAGTGATCATAATACGATCGAGTTCAACGTAGCATTTGAAAGACAGAAATGCAAAACAGCTACTAAGATTCTACATTTAGCTAAGACTGACTTCAATGTGACATGGTCGGGACTGTAAACTGGGTAAGTCTGCAAAGGGTAAGATCAGTGGGAGGTGTTCAAAAGGAATTTAATACGATGCAGAACCAGTTTATATCCCCAAGGGGGAAGTGCTCCACTTGCCAAAATAAACAGCCATGGAGAATGAAAGAGGTAAGAAACCACATAAGACAAAAAGAAAAGGAATTTAAAAATGTAAAATAAAAACCCACAGGTCCTGACAAATGGGAAAGATACAAAGAACAGCAAAAGGTGACAAAAGAGAGCTCAAAGAAAGGGAGTATGTAAAGAAATTTGCAAGGGATATCAAAATCAACACAAGAAAAACTTTACAATTACATTAGGAAAAAGAGGCTGATCAAGAGCAATATGGGCCCTTGAAAACTGATAACAGTGATATTGCCAATGAAAATAAGGAAATGGTGAACATGTTGAATAATTACTTTGAGTCACTATTTGCATTAGAACATAAGAAATAGGAGCAGGAGTAGGCTATTCGGATTCTCGAGCCTGCTCCGCCATTTAATAAGATCGTGGCAGATCTGATCCTGGCCTCAACTCCATTTCCCTCCCTGCCCCCCATAACCCTGGACTCCTGTGTAGATCAAAGATCTGTCTAACACAGCCTTGAATATATTCAATGATCCAGCTTCCACTGCTCTCTGGGGTAGAGAATTCCAAAGGTTAACCACCTTCTGAGAGAAGAAATTCCTCCTCACCTCCATATTAAACGAGAGATCCCTTATTCTGAAACTGTATACCCTAGTTCCAGATTTCCCCACAAGGGGAAACATCCTCTCAGCATCTATCCTGTCAAGCCCCCTCAGAATCTTATATGTTTCAATAAGATCCCCTTCATTCTTCTAAACTCCAATCAGTACAAGCTCAACCTTTTTTTTTCCAAAATATACTTAATTCATAAAAATCTGTAAAAAATATATTACAAAAAAGTTCAAAACAGCACCAAATTGACATTCCAAAAAGTGCAAAGGAAATCAGTTTCCTTCAATACAGGAGTGAGTTGCCTCACAACCCTTCCATTCCATTTGACATGACATGTACATTTTGCAGCAAACCCATATTTGCTGGATACAGCCAGAGGGGTTTCCAATGGATCCAGCCTCTCAGTTCACCTTGGTGGGGGGACCTTACACAGTGGTCTTTCCCCATTGAGCCTTTGCCACGGCAGTCCCAAACTTTAGTGCGTCCCTCAGCACGTAGTCCTGGACCATGGAATGTGCCAGTCTGCAACACTCGGTGGTGGACAACTCTTTGCGCTGGAAGACCAGCAAGTTTCGGGCAGACCAAAGGGCGTCTTTCACCGAATTGATAGTCCTCCAGCAGCAGTTGATGTTTGTCTCGGTGTGCGTCCCTGGGAACAGCCTGTAGAGCACAGACTCCTGTGTTAGAGCTGCTTGGGATGAACCTCGACAAAAACCACTGCATCTCTTTCCACACCTGACGTATGCATAGCCCTGCAAACCTATTCCACTCTTACTTTAACCAGGCTTCTGTAACCATCAGCATCTATTAGCTCCCTGTTTATAAGAGCAAAAGGTAAAAATAATACCTAAGGAATGCCACATCTTAGTCAATTGCCAGAAAAACCTGAAAATACTCCATTGCAATATCTAATTTTTCATGAAATGAATCCAGAGATTTTGCATGCGCTACTATATCTGGGAATCCATTATGTGTGCTGATGACTCGATGTGCATAATCATAGAACACAACAGAGAATGATTACAGCACAGCAGGTGGTCATTCATCCCACTGTGTCTGTGCCAGCTCTCCACAACAGCAACTCAGCTGGTCCCACTCCCCCACCCTCTTCCCATAGCCCTGCAAAACTTTTTCTCTTCAGATAATTATCCAATTCCCTTCCGAAAGCACTGACTGAATCTGCCTCCACCATACTTTCAGGCACTGTAATCCAGATCCTACCGATGCACTGCATCAAAAAGTTTTTCATCGCGCCTTTGGTTCTTTTGCCATTCACTTCAAATTGATGCTCTCCTTCCACCAATGGGAACAGTTTCTCCCTATCTACTCTGTCTAGATCCCTCATGATTTTGAACGCCTCTATCAAATCTCCTCTCAACCTTCTCTTCTCCAAGAACAACCTAGCTTCTCCAATCTATCCCCATAACTGAAGTCACTCATTCCTGCAACCATTTTTGTAAATCTTTTCTGCACCCTCTCCAAACCCTTCACGTACTTCCTAAAAGGTGGCGTCCAGAATTGTACACAATACTCCAGTTGAGGCCGAGCCAATATTTTATAAAGGTTCATAATTTCCTTGCTTTTGTACTCTACGCTTCTATTTAAAAAGCCCAGGATCCCGCGTGCCTTTTTAACCACCTTCTCAAGCTGCCCTGCCACCATCAACAATTTGTACACATACACCCCTAGGGGTCTCTATTCCTGCAACCCCTTTAGAATTGTAACCTTTATTTTATATTGCCTCTTCTCTTTCTTCCTACCAAAAGGTCTCACTTCATACTTCTCAGCCTTAAATTTTATCTGCCACAAGTCCGCCCATTCCACCCAGCTGTCTAGGTCTTCTTGAATTCTATCCCTATCCTTTTCACAGTTCACAATACTTCCAAGTTTTGTGTCATCTGCAAATTTTGAAATTGTGCCCTGTACACCCAAATCTAGGTCATTAATATAGAACATGAAAAGCAGCAGTCTTGATACCAAGCCCTGGGGAACCCCACTCTACCATCCTCCAGTCAGGAAAACAACCATTTACCACTACTCTCCATTTTCCGTCACTCAGCTAACTTCATATCCATATCACCACTGTCCTTTTTATTTTATGGGCTTCAACTATGCTGATAAGCATATTATGCGGCACTTTATAAAAAACTCTTTTTGGAAGTCCATGTACAGCTCATCAATCGCATTACCCTCATCAACCCTCTATGTAACCTCATCAAAAAACTCAATCAAGTTCGTTAAACACGATTTGCCCTTAACAAATCCACGTTGGCTTTCCTGAATTACTCCACACTTGTCCAAATGACTGTAAATTTTGTCCCGGATTATCGTTTTTAAAAGTTTTCTCATCATTGAGGTTAAACTGACTGGCCTGTAGTTGCTGGGTTTATGTTGGTGCCCATTTTTAAACAGCTGCAATTCTCCAGTCCTCTGGCACCACTCCCGTATCTAATGAGGATTGGAACATTATGACCAGTGGCTGCGCAATTTCCTCTCTTACTGCCCTCAGTATCCTCGGATGCATCTCATGTGGAGCTGGTGACTTATTAACTTTAAGTACAGCCAGCCTTTCCAATACCTCCTCTTTAACAATTTTTAGCCGGTCCAGTCACAACTACCTCCTCTTTAACGATGACTTTGGCATCATTATCGTCCTTGTTAAGGATAGATGCAAAGTACTCATTTAGTACCTCAGCCATGCCATCTACCTCCATGTCTAGAACCCCGTTCTAGTCGCTAATTGGCCCCACCCCTCCTCTTAATACCCTTTTACTATTTATATGTCTATAGAAGACCTTTGGATTTCCTTTTATGTTAGCTGCCAGTCTCTTCTCATCCTCTCTTTGCCTCTCTCATTTACCTTTTCACTTCCCCTCTGAACTTTCTCTTTCAACCTGGTTCTCGTTTGTATCATCAACCTGACATCTGCCATATGCACCCTTTTTCTGCTTCATCTTACTTTCTATCTCTTTTGTCATCCAGGAAGCTCCAGCTTTGCTTGCCCTTCCTTTCTCTGCATCTTCCTCCCACCCCATGGAATGTACCTCAACTGTACCCGAACCATCTCCTCTTTAAAGGCAGTCTATTGTTCCATTATAGTTTTGTTTGCAAACCTTTGATCCCAATTTACATGAGCCAGATTTGTTCTCACTCTACTGAAACTTGCCCTCCTCCAAGTAAGTATTTTCACTTCAGATTGCTCCTTGTCCTTTTACATAGCTAACCTAAACCTTAGACAATGATCACTGCTCCCTAAATGTTCCCCGATTGACACTTGATCCACTTGGCCGACCTCAATTTCCAGAACCAGATGCAGCAATGCCTCCTCCCTCATTGAACTGGAAATACACTGATGAAATAAATTCTCCTGAACACATTTTGGAAACACTTGCCCCTCTCCACCCTTTACTATCCCAGTCTATAATATCACTGCGCGATAGCCTATGCACCCCTCTGCGCCATAGCCATTGCACCCCTATAATTTCCCAGCAAATTTGCTCCTCTAGATCTTTCCCATTAGTCAGTAGCCTACACAGTACAAGTAGTGTAATGGTACCTATACTGTTTCTTATCTCTAATCAAATAGATTCTGTCCAGAGATTACCACCTGGAACGGTTCCTGCAAATTGGAAGGTAGCAAATGTAACCCCACTCTTTAAGGAAGGAGGGAGAAAGAAAATTGAGAACTACAGACCAGTTAGTCTGTCATAAGGAAAATGCTAGAATTTATAATAAAGGATGTGATAACAGAACACTTAGAAAATAATGGTACGAATGGACAAGTCAACGTGAATTTATGAAAGGGAAATCCTGTTTAATAAACCTGTTGGGAGTTTTTTTTGAGGATGTAACTAGCAGAATAGATAAAGGGGGAACCAACTGGTGGATGTGGTATATTTAGATTTTCAGAAAGCTTTTGATAAGGTCCCACACAAGAGGTTAGCAAACAAAATTAGAACACATGGTATTGGGGGGAGGGGGGGGGGGGCGAGAAACACACAGGCATGGATTGAGAACTGGTTAATAGATGGAAAACAGAGGGTAGAAATAAATGGGTCACTTTCAAGTTGGCAGGCTGTGACTAGTGGGGTACCACAAAGATCAGTATTGGGCTCCAGCTATTCACAATCTATATCAATGATTTGGATGTGGGGATTAAATGTAATATTCCCAAGTTTACACAAAACTAGTTGGAAGTGTGAGTTGTGAGGAGGATGCAAGATGTTTCAAGGGGATTTTAGAGGCTAAATGAGTGAGCAAAAATTTGGCAGATGAAATACAATGTGGAAAAATGTGAGGTTATCCACTTTAGTACGAAAAACAGAAACAGAGTATTTCTTAAATGGTGAGAGGCTGGGAAGTGTTGAACTGCAAAAGGGACTTGGGCGTTCTTGTTCATGAGTCACTGGAAGCTAACATGCAGGTACAGCAAGCAATTAAGAAGGTTTGTGGGACACTGCCACCAGTACTGGGGAAACTGGGGGCTGTGCTGCTGAGATGATCTACACCTGAACCATGCTGGGACTAGTGCGCTAGCGAGCTGCATAACTAGGGAAGTAGAGAGGGTTTTTAACTGAATAGTCGGGGCAAGGGAACAAATTTGAGAAGATGTGGTAACTCAAAGAGTGGAGACAAGGCAAGAGAGAAAGGTATTAATATGGGAAGTGATAAACACACCATGACAGGAAGGGATAGAGAGTATAAATTTAAGAGTAAATCAGCAGTCAAGGCTAGATGTTACAAAAATAATAAAAGGACAAAATTAAAGGCTCTGTATCTGAATGCACGTAGCATTCGAAACAAAACAGATGAACGGATAACGCAAATAGAAATAAATAAGTATAATCTGATAGCCATTAGAGACATGGCTGCAGGATGACATAGATTGGGACCTGAATATTAAAGGGTACAGGACATTGAGGAAGGACAGGAAGCTCGGAAAAAGTGGAGGGGTGGCTCTGTTAATTAATGATGGTATTAGCACAATAGAGAGGGATGACCTAAGTTCAGGAAACCAAGATGTTGAAGCAGTTTGGGTAGAGATGAGAAATCAAAGATAAAAAGTCACTCGTGGGAGTGGTGTACAGTCCCCTAACAGTAACCGCATGGTAGGACAGAGTATAAAAGGAAGAAATAATGGGAGCTTGTCAGAAAGGTATGGCAATAATCATGGGGGATTTTAATCTACCTAAAGACTGGAAGAATCAGATGGGCAAAGGTAGCCTAGATGAGGAGTTGATAGAATGTTTTCGGGATAGTTCTTCACGTTCTGGAGCCAACCAGAGAGCAAGCTATACTAGACCTAGTACTGTGCAACGAGATAGGATTCATTAATGACCTCATAGTGAAGGCGCCCCTAGGTAGCAGTGATCATAACAGGATTGAATTTTTCATTCAGTTTGATGGAGAGAAGAGGGAGTCCAAGATTAGTAATTAAAACTTAAACAAGGGCAATTCTGAGGGCATGAAAGCAGAGCTAGCTAAAGTGAACTGGCAAATTAAGTTAAGGGATAGGTCAACAGAAATGCAGTGGTGGACAGATAAGGGGATATTTCAGTTTACACCGAATATATATATTCCAATGAGAAGGAAAAATTCCAAGGGGAGGACCCACCATCCATGGTTAAGTCCCCAGGTCCTGATGGACTTCATCCTAGGGTCCTAAAAGAAGTGGCTAGTGAGATAGTTGATGCATTGGTTTTAACTTTCTAAAATTCCCTAGATTCCAGGAAGGTTCTAGTAGATTGGAAAATATAACTCCTTTATTCAAAAAGGGAGGCAGAAAGCAGAAAACTACAGGCCAGTTAGTTTAACATCTGTCTTAGAGAAAATATTAGAAACTATTAAAGAAGTTATGTGAAGAGGACATAAGGGATATAGATAGGTTAGGTAAGTGGGCAAAGGTCTGGCAAATGCAATATCATATGGGAAAATGGGAAATTGTCCATTTTGGCAGGAAGAATAAGATTGCAGGGCTCTAAGATGCAGAGGGAGCTGGGTATCCTAGTTCATGAACTGCAGAAGGTTAGTATGCAGGTTCAGCAAGTAATTAGAAAAGCTAATAGAATGTTATCGTTTATCGTGAGGGGAATTGGAGGTAGAGAGGTAATGCCTCAGCTGTTCAGGGCATTGGTGAGACCATATCTGGAGTACTGTGTACAGTATTGGTCTCCTTATTTAAGGATGTGAATGCGTTGGAAGCAGTTTAGAGAAGGTTTACTAGACTAATACCTGGAATGGGCAGGTTGTCTTCTGAGGAAAGGCTAGGCTTGTATTTGCTGGAGTTTAGAAGAGTAGGCGGCAACTTGATTGACACGCAAGATCCTGAGGAATCTTGAAAGGGTGGATGTGGAAAGGATGTTTCCTCTTGTGGGAGAATTTAGAGCTAGGGGCCACTGTTTAAAAATAAGGGGTCACCCATTTAAGACAGAGATGAGGAGAAATTTTTCTCTGAGGGTCGTGAGTCTTTGGAACACTCTTACTCAAAAGGCAGTGGAATCAGAGTCTTCAATTTTATTTATGGCAGAGGTCGATAGATTCTTGATAAGCAAGGAGGTGAAAGGCTATGGGGGTAGGCGGGAGTGTGGAGGTGAAGATACAATCAGATCAGCCATGATCTTATTGAATGGCAGAGCAGGCACAAGGGGCCAAGTGGCCTACTCCTGTTTCTAATTCATATGTTAGTGTGTAAATGGTATGTTGGTCTTCATTACAGAAGGATTTGAGTATAGGAGTGAAGATGAATTGCTGCAATTGTGTAACGCCTTGGTGTGTGCAGTTTTGGTCTCCTTACCCAAGGAAAGATATACTTGCCAAAGAGGGAATGCAACAAAGGTTTACCAAACTAATTCCTGGGATGGAGGGATTGCCCTATGAGGAAAGATCAAATAGACTGGGCCTTTATTCTCTGGAGTTTAGAAGAATGAGGGGTGATCTCATTCAAAGATACAAAATTCTTAGAGCTCGACAGGGTTGATGCAGTAAGGATGTTTCCCCTTGGCCAGGGAATCCAGAACCAGGGGACACAGTCTCAGAATAAGGTGTAGGCCATTTAGGACTGAGATGTGGAGGAATTTCTTCACTGAGAGGGTGGTGAATCTTAGGAATTCTCTGCCCCAGACAGCTGTGGAGGCTCAGTTCTTCAGTATGTTCAAGACTGAGATTGATAGATTTTTATATATTAAAATCAAGGGATATGGGGATGGTGCAGGAAAAAGGTGTTGAAGCCATGATCTCATTGAATGGTGCAGCAGGCGTGAAGGGCTGAATGGCCTACTCCGGCTCTTATTTCTTATGTTCTTATGTTACACTCCAAACAGCACATTCACCTTGAGGCACTGGACATTTGTATATTTTACCTACAGTAAAGCTGCCAAAGAAAGGGTGATCTCTCCCCACACCCACCCTTGGTGACACTCTGAGGGAAACTGTAACTCCCAAAAACAGATGAGTTTGGGTTGAGAGGGCTATGAGAATTTTTTAAAAATGTGAAACCCAAACCCAACCTGCCCTCTTCGGTCCTGCTTTAATGGAGGTAGGAAGTGGGGGGCGGTGGGGAGGGGGGTACTTCCAGGAGGTGACTTGGTTATTTAACTATTATAATGAGACTGTGTGTTTCACGTTTCATCTATTTTCCAGGTTTAACACTGGCCAGATGGGTTTCGTAGGCTCCACAAACCCAGCAGCTAAAGGGAAATGAGGATTGCTGTGGAGAAGAGGTAAATGCCTTTCCAGCACTGCTTGTGGGCTAGAAGGAGCAGGAGTGCTTCTACCCATCTCAGCAACACAGAGACTGCACCAGGACAGCTAACCTCCCCGCTTCAGCATTGCGACCCGGCGCCCATGCGATCACTATCCCAGTAGGTGACTCCCTCCTTGCTCCTGGGCTGCGGCCTCCAGAGTGGTGCTTGCCTGACGGGGAGCAAAGTCTGTCAGTCAATCAGATTGGTTTCCAGATGGGGAACATGCCTCCCCCTGCACTGCACCCCACACCCCCACTCAGACATCCCGCCCAGTTAAGAATGGGGCATCAGTGTCTGGGCCCACGTGAAGAATGCTACTTAACCGAAGCATCAGGCAGTGACCTGTAGCTATGGAATCAAAACTCAGTAAGAGGCACCATCATCTAAAAAAAAAGAGAAGAGGGGCAAGAAAACAAAACGGAGATGCCCAGTTTTACAGAATGGCAATGAATGTGCAGGGATTGTACAGTTCAGGCTGATGTTCACTCACGCCTTGCTTCTCTACTATGACAAACTGATGAGGACTAACAAAGTGAACTTTATGGACACATGAGCTTTCAGACTCATCCGAGCTGTAAAACTGTATTATGTAATTATCGATTAAGTCTTGTGTAGGATGAGGTGTTCTCTTACCTGGGAGTACTTAGTCAATGTATCCTGTGGCCACATGCTCGGAGTCAATGCTATAAATGATCCACTGACAGAATGTGCATAACTCCCTGTTAAAGGAGATCAGACAATCAGGATAAATGCCAGGACACCAGCAGTAATAAAGGCTAGAATAGAGCATACAGGACATTAAACCTTGCACATATTTGGTCACTAGCTACGTGCACTTAGAACAATTTACAACCAGACATAAAACAAACGTGAGAATCTTCACTCGAGACAAGCTCCACTCAGAACCATGCACTTTATTCAACTTTGCGCTTTATTTATTTTGTTTAAAAATAGTTTAATGTGCATTTCGAGCAGCGTGTGGCTGATTCAGATTAAAGGTCCCACAGTTTGATCAGTGTTGAGTTAGCTGATCTCAAGTCAAAAGAAAAAAAAAAAATGCATTTCAACAGCGACGTTCAGGACGACAGAATGTCCCAAAGTGCTTTACACCCAAATGAAGTTGTTTCTGAAGTGTGCTCACTGTTTTAATGTAGGAACTGCAGCAGCCAGTTTGTGCACAGAAAGCTCCCACAAACAACCATGTGATAAAGACCAAATAATCTGTTTCAGTGATGTTGACGGAGGGATAAATACTGACCAGGACACCAAGGAGCACTCCCCTGCTCTTCTTCAAAATAGTGCCATGGGATCTTTTGCATCCACCCGAGAGGGCCGACCAGGCCTCGGATCGATGTCTCATTCAAAAGACTGCATCTCGGTATTGCAATGGGAGCGCCAGCCTTGATTATTTTTTGTGCTCAAGTCCTAGAGTGGGACTTGAACCCACAACCTTCTGATTCAGAGGCGACAGTGTTTCCCACTGTGCTACAGTTGACATGGGTGCTGGGGGAGTAGTTCAGATGCTACGGTTGTATTCAGCATCCCAGGAGGGAACAGGGCTGGGCAGGGCATGAACGGCGAGGGGGCAAACAGGGAGGGGGCACAGTGGAGGGGAGGTGGGGTGGGGTGTGGAGGGGGGAAAAGAGTGGAGGGTGGGGGGGCGAGTGGGAAGGGGAGGGGCAAGTGGGGAAGGAAGGGGCGAAGTGGGTGGAAGCAGCAGGGGAGGAGCGGGGGCAGGGAGGGGGAGGGATGAGGAGAGTAGGGAGGAGAGGCAGGCAGCGAGGGGAAAAGAGGCAGGCAGGGAGGTTAGGAGGAGAGGAGAGGGGAAGGTGCGGGCAGGGGAAGAAAGGAGGGGGTTTGGGAGAGGAGAGGGGTTGGAGGGGAGGGGAGGGGAGGGGAGGGGAGGAGGAGGGGAAATAGATAGGGTAAAATAAATTTGTGGTGGTGGAGGCACTAGAAAATCTGGCTATGCTTCGGGTAGATAAGTTACCTGGTCCGGATGGCTTGCATCCCAGGTTGCTAAAGGAAGTGGGGATGGAGATAGCAGAAGCGCTTGCCATAATCTTCCAATCTTTCCTGGATACGGTGGGTGGTGCTAGAGGATTGGAGAGTGGCAAACGTGACCCCCTTATTCAAGAAAGGACAGTCCTGGCGTCTACAGGCCAGTTAGTTTAACATCAGTGGTGGGTAAGATTTTAGAAACAATAATCAGGAGAAAAATCAACAGACCTTTGGAGAGGTTTGAGTTAATTAAGGATAGCCAACATGGATTTATAAAAGACAGAACATGCTTGACTAATCTAATTGAATTTTTTGATAAAGTAAAAGAGATGTTTGATGAAGGAAATGCAGTGGATGTTGTTTATATGGATTTTAAGAAAGCATTTGATAAAGTACCACATAAGAGGCTTGTTAACAAAATTGAGGTTCATGGAATAGGAGAGTCACTGTCTAATTGGATAAAAATAAAACTGGCTTAAGGACAGAAAACAGCAAGTCATAGTAAATGGTTGCTTTTCACTGGAGGATGGTAGCCAGTGATGTTCCCCAAGGGTGAATGGTGGGACCACTGCTTTTTTTGCTCTATATAAATAACTTGGATCTTGAAATAGAGAGCAGAATCTCAAAATTTGCCAATGATACCAAACTTGGAGGTGTGACAAACAGTGAGGATGATATGAACCACCAGCAACAGGACACAGATAGGCCATCAGACTAGGCAACAAAAACAGAACGTGCTGGAAATACTCAGCAGGTCTGGCAGCACCTGTGGAGAGAGAAAGAATTAACGTTTCAGGTCTGCGACCTTTCATCAACACTGGCAAAGGTTAGAAATGTAACAGGCTTTGAGCAAGTGAAAAGGGCAGGGGGGGTAAGAACAACAAAAGGGAAGGTATGTGATAGGACAGAGGGCAAGAGAGAACATGAAAAACAAGTTTAAATCTCTCCTGTCCTCCGCCCTATCACACACCTTCCCTTTTGTTGTTCTTCCACCGCTCCACCCCTCACCCCCCACCTCCCCTTTCGCTTTCTCAAAGCCTATTGCATTTCGAAACTTGCCAGTTTAGATTAAAGGTCATAGGCCTTAAATATTAACTATTTCTTTTTCCACAGATGCTGAGTTTTTCCAGCACTGTTTTTTTTTCAGATTTCCAGCATCCACAGTATTTTGCTTTTATTTTAGCAGAATGGGCAGACAGGTGGCAGATGGAATTTAATACTGACAAGTGGGAGGTGATGCAGAAGGTATTGGGGGGGCGGGAAGGGCAATATATACTTAATGGCACAGTTCTAAAAAGAGTGTGCAGGAACAGAGGGACCTGGGGGTGTATGTGAATGAAGGTGGCAGAACATATCGGGAGAATGGTTAGCGAAGCATTTGGGATCTTGGGCTTCATAAACAGAGGCATTGAGTAAAAAAGCAGGGAAGTTATGCTCAACCTTTATAAAGCTCTGGTTCAGCCCCAACTGGAGTATTGTGTCCAGTTCTGGTCACCACACATTAGGAAGGATGTGAGTGTCCTTAAGGGACTGCAGAGGAGATTTACCAGAATGATTTCAGGGATGGGGAATTTTAGTTACAAGGTTAGGTTGGAAAAGCTGGGGTTATTCTTTGAAAAAAGGAGATTGAGGCAAGATTTAATACAGGTGTACAAGATTATGACAGGCTTAGACAAGTTAGACAAGGAACAACTGTTACCATTAACTAATGGTACAAAGACTAGGGGACACAGATTGAAGGTTTTGGGCAAGAGATGCAGGGGGAATATGAGGAAGAACTTTTTTTTATGCAGAAGGTGGTAATGACCTGGAACTCGCTGCCCACAAGGTTGGTTGATACGGAGACAATAAATGACTTCAAAAGGAAATTGGATGGCCACTTGAAGGAAATAAACTTGCAGGACTATGGGGATCGAGTGGGGGGAGTGGGACTGACTGGATAGCTCCATGGAGAGCCAGCACGGACCTGATGAGCTGAATGACCTCCTTCTGTGCGGTAAATGACTCTATGACTCTAACATCTGCTCAGTCGGCAAGCATGACCCTGAGCTTCTGTCTCCTCGCCATTTTAATTCACCACCCTGCTCTCACGCCAGCATTTGTTCCAGTGAAGCTCAATGCAAGGTTAAGTTCAACAATTTCAGACCATGACCCCCCATTTTGATGGTTTAATAAAAAAACAATGTGCTGATCTTAAACTTGTTTTTCATGTTTTTGCTTTCAGACAGTGCTGTTCATTATTCCGCTATTAATAAATTCTTTTGTCTTTTACTACAACCTCACCACTCCCTTTTCCTTTTGTCCCAATGACAGCTTTGTTATTTAATCTCTCCTGCCCTCGGCCCTCTCACAAACCTTCCCTTTTGTTCTTCTTTCACCCCACCTCCACCTTTGCACTTGCTCATATTTCTACATGCCAGTTCTGATGAAAAGTACTTGAAATGTTAACTCTGTTTCTCTCTCCACAGATGCTGCCAGACCTGCTGAGTATTTCCAGCACTTTCTGTTTTTACTCCAATGCTCTCCCTGCCAGCCTCCCACTTTATGTCCTCCATTGACTTGAGCTCATCCAAACTTTGATGTCCATATCCTAACTCGTACCAAATCCTGTTCACCCATCAGCCCTGTGCTCACTGACCTTGGTCCAGCAAAACCTTGATTTTAAAACCCCTACCCTCATGTTCAAATCCCTCCATGGACTCCTATCTTTAATCTCCTCCAGCCCTACAACTTTCAGATCTCTACATCTCTCCAATTCTAGCTCCTTGCCCATCCGGATTTATTTTGCTCCAGCATTGGTGGCTGTGCCTGCAGCTGCCTTGACCCTAAGCTCCAGAATTCACTCCTTAATCCTCTCAAACTTGCGACCTCTCTTTTCTCCTTTAGTCTAGAAAAGAAGCAAGAGAGAGGAAGTTTACAGAAGAATATAAAACGCACTATAGAGTAGAGTGGGTTCATCACAAGCACTATTTCAAGTTAAAGCAAAAACAGGACAAAATGACAGGGGTACAAACTATTAAAAGCCAACGTCAATACTGATGTCATGAGGTATTTCTTCACACGGTGACAAATACCTGGAATAAAGACAAAAACTCTGGAGCTATTCAAGTGATAATTAGATAGTGATTGGGTAGAAATGTAGATTCTGAGAGAAGATTGGCCAAAGAACAGCTTTCCTTTTGTGAAATACAACTTATTGGTTAGTATACCTGAATGGAATTGATCAGGAAGCACAGAACTACAGTGATTGTATCACAGTTAATAAAAAGCAGGCCCAATACACTCTAGCCTAGAATAGATTCTATTCACCATCTTCATACTATTTCCAAACTCCCTCCTCTTCATTAGATTGTGTCTCTAATGCAGTCTTGTGGTGTCATACCTGAAGTCATCTTGCCAATGAATGTAGGGTTTTCTTCTTTTACAAGCTCCTGGTGTATGTATGTTTTCCTTGACTCAGTCGCTCAGTGCACTAGGGAAGAAGAATACCTGATCAGTCTGATGTGGAGCATGGGGACTAATGCAGGCTTAAATCTATTAAAACAACCATCAGCAATCAAACTATCAGCCTCAGTTCAGTCAGACAAATTTCCAGGCGAACCAAGAATCCCTACATACACAATACACCAATCGCCACATCAAATTAAACTCTTGGCATATCAGAGAATGTGTTGTCAGGTTAGAGTCCAGCACACCTGAAACAAAAAGGGACAAAAGGAGAGCTGTCGCCAGGGTTACTCTCAGGCTCATCATCATACATCCACTTTCTGTCAAAGGATCAGCCTCAATGTTAACTCTTGCAGCAGTGGAGCAGGTGACACTTCCAATGAAGTACAGAACAGTGAGCTGAAAGTTGCAAAGACTGTTCTGCTCAGACATTTCATCATTCTACTCAACAGCAGTGGAAAAAAATGAAGCCTGTTTTCCAGAAGTTTGAAACCTACAAATACACTGCAGTCTATCCCCAGTGGGTTAACTGAACGGGCACTTTTTATTTTAGTAACATATTTACTCAAGGACAGCCGCCGAGAGCAATCACAACAAATACAAACCACAACAGGCCTTACAATCACTTCAACCTGCACAAGTCTCAGTCTCTTTCACTCCATGCTGTCAGTGGCTACCAATACTCTGAGTAACCATCATTCCTGCATAAACCTTAGAACACAGAAACACATGCAAGTTACAACACAAACAAGCCATTCAGCCCAACCAGTCCAAGATAGTATTTACCGTGCACACAAGAAAATACTTTCGATCAAATCTACCCAACCTGTTACCATATCCTTCAACCTATTTTCCTTCACCCACCTAATCCAATCGAATATTGAATGTGAGCAATAGTTTGTACCTCAACCAGCAACTCGAGGAGTGAATTCCACAGTCTCACCTCTCCGTGAAAACGTTTCTCCTGCCATCTGTTTTAAACCTCTTATATTAAGCTTGTGTCTGTGCTCTTGCGCTCAAACTCTTCATCACAGAATCATGGAAGACTATAGCAAACAGAAGAAGCCATTCAGCCCATCAAGTCTGCACTGGCTCTTTCAAAGAACTCGGCCACTCTTCCCTCATTCCCCTGCAATTTTCCCTCCGAGTATTTAACCAATTCCCTTTTGAAGGCTACTATTGAATCTGCTTGCCCCGCTCTGTCACGCAGTGCATTCCAAATTCAAACCACTTGTTCCGTAAAAAGATTTTCTCCCCGTCGCCTTCGGTTCTTTTGCCAATCACCTTAAATCTCTTCTCTCTGGTTATTAACCCTTCAGCTATTGAAAACGGTTTCTCTTTATTTACTCTTTCTAAAACACTTCATGATTTTAAAAACCTCTGCTCTGAGAACAACCTCAGCTTCTCCAGTCTATCCATGTAACTGTAATCCTTCATCCCTGGAACCATTCTTGTAAATCTTTTCTGCACCCGCTCTAAAGCCTCACATCATTCCAAACGTGCGGTGCTCAGAATTGGGCACTATGTTCCAGCTGAGGCTGAACTAGTGCATCATATAGGTTTGGCACAACTTCCTGGCTTTTGTACACTTATTCCTTTATTCATAAAGCCCTGGATCCCATATGCTTTATGAACTGCTTTGTTAACTTGTCCTCCTATCTTCAAAGATTTGTGCACTGACGCTGCCAGGTGTCTCTATTCTTGCACCCACTTTAAAATTGTACCATTTAACTTTTTTTATTCATTGGTGGATTGTGAGCATCAATTACCCATCCCTAATTGCCCTCGAGAAGGTGGTGGTGAGCTGCCTTCTTGAACCACTGCAGTCCATGTGGTGTTGGTATTCCCACAGTGCTGTTAGGAAGAGCATTCTAGGATCTTAAACCAACAACATGAAGGAACTGCAACATAATTCCAAGTCAGGTATGTGACGAGAGATGAACTTGCAGATGGTGGTGTTCACCTCCGTCTACTGCCGTTGTCCTTCGAGGTGGTAGAAGTCACGGTTTGGAAGGTGCTGTCGAAGGAGCCTTGGCGAGTTGCTGCAGTGCATCTTGTAGATGGTACACACTGGTGCCACTGTGCGTCGGTGGTGGAGGGAGTGAATGTTTGTGGATGGGGTGCCAATCAAGTGGCTGCTTTGTCCTGTATGGTGTCGAGCTTCTTGAGTGTTATTGGAGCTGTACTCATCCAGGCAAGTGGAGAGTATTCCATCACACTCCTGACTTGTGCCTTGTCGATGGTGAACCGGCTTTGGCGAGTCTGGAGTTGAGTTACTCATTGCAAAATTCCCAGCCTCTGACCTGCTCTTGTAGCCACAGTGTTTGTATGGCTGGTCTGGTTAAGTTTCTGGTCAATGGTGACCCCTTCCTTCCACCGTCTCTCCCCCACACTACCATCCACTCCCCCAACCAAAATATTGATGGTGAGGGATTTAGCAATGCTAATGCCATTGAATTTCCCTTCTTCTGACCATACATTGGAGGGATGGTCATTGATGAAGCAGCTGAAGATAGTTGGGCCGAGGACACTAGCCTGAGGAACAGAAGACAAATTAAATATCAGAAATTGAAGGTAACCAAGTTGCTAATAGGAGTGTGGAAGTTAAGGTAATTATCAGCAGTAAAAAATTATTGGAGAAACTTAAGGGACTAAAATCCAATAAATGCACATGATCCGAGGGTTCTAAAAGAGGTAGCTGCAGAGGTAGTGGATGCGCTGGATATGATTTGTCAACATTCCCTAGATTCTAGAACGGTCCCAGCAGACTGGCAGTCAGCAAATGTTACACTGATATTGAAGAAAGGAGGGAGGGGGGGAACAGGGAACGACAGGTCAGTCAGCCTGACATCAATTGTCAAGAAAAGGCAGGAATCTATTAAGGAATTCTTAACAACGCACTAGACTATCATAGTATGATCAGACAAAGTCAACATGGTTTGACAAAAGGGAAATAGTGTTTGTCAAATGTATTTTTTTTCCTGAGGATCTCATGGTATATAAAGGGGAACCAGTAGATGTGGTGTACTTGAATTTCCAAAAGACATTCGATAAGGTGCCACACAAAAGGTTAATGCACAAGAAATGGGCTCATACGAACTAGAAACAGAAGTAGGCCATTCGGCCCCTCTAGCCTGCTCTGCCATTCAATAAGATCATGGCTGATCGGTTTGTGTTTCGAATTCCACACTCCCATCTACCCCCAAAAACCTTCGATTCCCTTGCCTAACAAGAATCTATCTACCCCTGCCTTAAAAATATTCAATGACCCCTCCCTCCACCACCTTCTGAGGCAGACTTCCAAAGTCGCACAACACTCAGAGAAAAAATTTCTCGTCTCTGTCCTAAAAGGGCGACCTCTAATTTTAAAACAGTGCCCCCTAGCTCTGGACTCGCCCACAAGAGGAAACATCCTTTCCACACCCACCCTGTCAAGACCATCCCGGATCTTATAAACTTCAATCAAGTCTCCCCTCACTCTTCTAAACTCCAGTGAAAACAAGCCCAGTCTGTTCAACCTTTCCTCATGGAGTTGGGGATAATACATGAGGATTGGGGATTGGTTAATGGACAGGAAGCGAAGAGTAAGGATAAAGGGGGCATCTTACAAGTTGGCAGGCTGTGACTACTGAATTGCCACAAGGAGCAGTGCTGGGGCTTCAGATATTTACAATCTACGTTAATGGCTTAAACAAAGAGACTGCGAGCAATATATCTAAGTTTGCTGACAATACAAAACTAGGTGGGAATGCAAGTTAAGTGGAGGACGCAAAGAGGCTGCAAAGAGATATAGACAGGCCAAGTGAATGGGAAACAAGCTGGCAGATGGAGTATAAATTGGGAAGTGAGAGATTATTCACTTTGGTAACAAAAAAAGCAGAATACTTTTTCAAGGCGTGAAACTTGTAAATGTTGATGTTCAGAGGGACTTGGGTGTACTTGTACAAGGAACACAAAGTTAGTCTGCAGGTACAAGCAATTAGGAAGGCAAATGGCATGTTGGCCTTTATTGCAAGGGGACTGAAGTACAAGAAGAAGGAAGTCTTGCTCCTGTTCTATGGGGTTTTGGTGAGACTACATCTGGAGTACTGTGTGCAGTTTTGGTCTCCATATTGAGGGAAGAATATTTACTTGCATTGGAGGTGGTACTGCGAAGGTTCACATTAGTTCCTGGGATAAGGTTGTCGTATGATGAGAGGCTAAGTAAATTAGGTCTATAATCTCTGGAGTTTAGAAGAATGAGAGGTGGTCTCATCGAAACAGACAAAATTCTGAAGGGGCTGAGAGGTGGTTTCCCCTGGTTGGAGAATCTAGGGCAGTCTCAGGATAAGGGGCTGATCATTTAAAACTGAGGTGAGGAGAAATTTCTTCACGCAAAGGGCTGTGAATCTTTGGAATTCTCTCCCCTAGAGGGTTGTGGATGCTCTATCCTTGAATATATTTATGGCTGAGATAGACAGATAGAGCAGGGATATGGCGTCCGGGCGGGATGTTGGATTTGAGGCCAAGGATCAGCCATGATCATATTAAATGGGGAAGCAGGCTCGAGGGGCGGTATGGCCTACTCCTGATCCTACTTATTTTATGAACTCCTGCAGCAATGTTCAGGGGCTCAAATGAATGGTCTCCAACAATCACAACCATCTTTCAGTGTGCTAGGTAGGACTCCAACCAGTGGGAGTTTTTCCCAAATTCCCCTAGATTCAATTTTGCTCAGGCTCCTTGATGCACATTCGATCAAATGTTGCCTTGATGTCAAGGGCAGTTGTTCTCACCTCACCTCTTGAATTTAGCTCTCTTGCCTATTTTTGGGCCAAGGTTTTAATGCAGTCTGGAGCCAAGTGGCCCTGGTAGAACCCAAACCGAGCATCAGTGAGCAGCTTATTACTGAGTAAGTGCCGCTTGATGGCATTGTCAACGGCACGTTTCATCACTTTGCTAATAACAGAGTAGACTAATGGGGCGGTAATTGACTGGATTGACTTTGTCCTGATTTTTGTGGACAGGACATACCTGGGCAATTTGCCACATTGTCAGGTAGATGCCAGTGTTGTAGCTGTATTGAAAGAGTTTGGCTAGGGGCGTGGCTAGTTCTGGAGCACAACTCTTCAGGATGCTGTCAGGGCTCAGTCTATAGTTATGAAAGCGTTTCCATTTTTTAATATTTTATTTTTTGAGGACTTGTGTTAAAACTGAAAAGATTGCAAGTTCTCCCTGTGTCTGCGTGGGTTTCCTCCGGGTGCTCCGGTTTCCTTCCACATGCCAGACTTGCAGGTTGATAGGTTAATTGGCCATTATAAATTGCCCCTAGTATAGGTAGGTGGTAGGAGAATATAGGGACAGGTGGGGATGTGGTAGGAATATGGAGTGAGTGTAGGATTAGTATAAATGGGTGGTTGATGGTCGGCACAGACTCGGTGGGCCGAAGGGCCTGTTTCAGTGCTGTATCTCTAAACTAAACTTAAACTAAATTCCATGCATGTGTTTTTTTAACCAAGTTCACAGAAAGGACACTTGAGATGTTGTTTGAAAACAATCTGTGCTGGAAATCATGTGCTTTAAGCTCAATAAACTACAGAAACCTTGGGGACCTGGGTAAAATGTTTACAGAGAAGCCACATGTCAAGGTTTATGGAGGTCAGGAGTTTGACTTTCTGTTTGAGGGAGATATTATTTTCAGTTCAGTTGGGGTGTGAACTGTTTTGAAGACAGTTGGTGTTTTGCCTGCCAAGGAAAAATCCACCCAGCTCACCTCTTTCTCTACCTCTTTGAAGAAACCCTGCAAATATCCAGTGTGGGAGAACTAAAATCCCTGGTACTGCATCTCTCCTGAGAAGCTGGAAAAACCTGCCAGATTCATTCTCAACGCCGCCTGAAAAGAACTGCTTTAGAAAAGATCCCAGTGACTCGTCTCCGTATACCCAGACGCCAGACCAAAAGGGACAACTGATTTCCTTCCATATCTTCTCTTTTTTTCTTCAAGAATTAGTAAGTATTTGGCCAAAGAGTTCTTTTTTTGTCACAGGTATCTCCAGAGAGAATTTCTGTATTTTTTTTTCCAGTGTGTGCGTGGGGAATTTAAAAAGGGAACTTTCATATTTCAATCTGCTTTGCTTCATTACTGGATAAGTCTTGTTGACAAACTGATAATTATGTTGTCTATTGAAGAAACCTGGTTGGTGTATTTTATTCTGGGATAAAGAGTAGAGTATATGATTGACCGAATCAGCAACTGGGTAAACATTTTAAAAATGTGTTATGACCTGCGGAGAAGTGGGACCAGAAAAGACAGTGTACTCCAGCCTTGTCATAACACTATCGTGTAGCCTTCAGCTGTTCCTTGATATCACATGGAGTGAATCAAATTGTCTGAAGACTGGCATCCTTAACGCTTATAATGTCTCTCCTCATTTTTCCTCCCAAAATGTATCACCTCACACTTTTCTGTGTTGAGTTTCACTGCCACGTGCCTGCCCATTCTACCGGCCTATTTACATGCTCTTGAAGTCTATTACTATCTTCCTCACTATTACTACACTTCCAAGTTTTGTGTCATCTGCAAATGTCAAAATTGTGCCCTGTATCCCCAATTCCTAAGCATTAATGTAATCAAAAACACCAGTGATCCTCGTACTAAACCATGGGTAACACTGTTGTAGATCTTCCTCCAGTCCAAAAACCATTCATATTTCTACACCTTAACGAATTTTGTATCCATGCTGCTACTGCTTTTATTTACACCATGCACTTCAATTTTACTAACAAGCCTAGTATGTGGCACTTTATCAAAAGCCTTTTGAAACTCCATATACACAACATCAATTGCACTGCTCTCATCCAACTTGTTAACCTCAAACACACACTGCCCTCTCCAGGCTCAAGAACAGAGCCAGAGCAAAGGAGTGGAAAAGTTTACTGTTGAGAAGTAAAAGAATTGCAATACTTTTGCCTTGTGCCTTAAGGATTGGAAGCGAACACAGCCATGAAAGTGCAGCCTGAGCACAACATTCTATGGTTTTAACATAAGGGCTGAAACTTTGACCCCATCATTTGGCAATACAGCACAGCATAACCAAAACTTCACCCTGTATACTGTCGACAGATGCTGCCTGACCTGTTGAGCGTTTCCAACATTTTTTGTTTCAAAGAACCAACATCTGCAGTGTTCTGCTTTTTGCTCAGTATTCTGTCCTTTGCAGATACTGTTAAAAATCCATTTAAAAAAAAATGTCTACAATTGCAAACACTCAGTTTTGAAAGTTAAATCACCCAAAGCAAGCTGTGAAAGCAATGCAAAGCTTGAAGGATGACCAGGTACCTCTGGACAGCAGCACTGCTTCGGATCAAAGGACAGAAAATGATTTATTCCCATCATTTTAGTATCATTTCAAAATACACACCCACATATGGACAGCTAAACTGAAGGTTAACCATCACTTTCAGCAGAAATTCTAATGGGTGACAATGGGGAGAAGTGAATGCTCGCTCATTTCTGCTGCCATTTGCTCCAGAAATCCACCGAGGCAGGTCAGAAAGTCCTGGCCTGCACCCACTCTAATATCCTCCACATTCAGAGCAATTCACCCAATAATTGAATTATACCCTCGTGCAGAGTATACACAAACAGCACAGTCTTGTAATTACTAGTACATTAGTACTGTATTACTGGTGTCTATAGGCATGGGAAATGCAGGACTGGTGTTGCCTGTTAAGTATTATAGGCGATGCTTCTGTCTGCAGTCTGTATTCAGATGCAAACTTACAATTGAGGTGATGGTGAATCACCAGAAAATTCTGACAATTTAATGGTGCGCGATCTTTCAAAACTTTTACAGTGGTTTGCTTAGAGATAATCAGGAAGAACGTCAACACACTTTGTCCTTGAACAAAAATGACTGGCCAACATTTTCCCACAACAGTGCCCTACCACAAAACAGCAACAGTTCCCAGATGGGCACATACTGGCTTGTAGGTGAAGTTCACTGTCCAAGTCATCACGTTGACCAATTTTGTCACTGGATTACATCAAGCTTCAATTGTACATTTGAAACTCAGCAGGTTAATACTGTACTCCATACACTAGCCCCAATCAAGCCAACCATCCCTAGGGAGCAACTGGGCTTTCAGAGCAACCGTAGCTGCTGTGACCAAGTAGCAGCGCTAACATACAGAGAAGCAGGCTTCCAGTGCTAACTCAAGACCGCTGTGGCACTCATGGACCTAACAGCAGGGTATGGAAGCGTGGACTGCTTTTCATGCTCTTCATTTTACCTTGCAAAACAACAATCTATCTTCTCACCTCCATGCTGATCAACCAACACTTCCATATATACAATGGCATTCAGAGAGCAGCTATAGGAGACTGAAAAACAGTCTCCTACAGGGCTTTACCCTGGCATCCTTGTTACTGAATGTTTACACCATCCGCCCAAAACAGAGTGCTACACATTCGTCAATGCTGATGACATTCCCTTGGCCACGCAAAACAAGAATCTGTCAGCCGCTGAGGAGATCGTGAGCAGTGATTTGTGGAGGACGGAGGCCGACTGCCACTGATGGTGACTTTTGCCAAACTCGCAAAGAACCATCACTTTGATATCCCACCTCAGCACCCATCATGCAAACCATGCCCTGAACGTCTCCTTTTGCAGCGCAGAAATAAAGAATACCAAAAATCTCCCGAGAGTCAAGATAATGGAATCATGGAATAGTACAGCACAGAAGGAGGCCATTTGGTCCATCGAGTCTGCACCAGCTCTTTAGAAGAGAAATCCAGTTAGTCTCACTCCCCTGCACTTTCCCCCACGTTCCTTCGATTGATCACACCTTGTCGTATAGATAGCATCTCCAGCTCCTCGGGAAGAAACTGAAGACTCGGATAAACCTCATCTACAAAGTGTCGGATCCACATGGGGAGTAGACGTTCAAACCTCCATAAGGCATCACCCACCCAGGTGTACTCTACAACAGAGTAATTCTATCCAGCATGGCAATCAAATCCACATGTCAAATCCACTGCTGTCCTACTGTGAGATTTATCAACAGCACAACCTGGCACAACCAGAGCTGGCGGGCAGCCATAAAGACAGGGCTAAATTGTGGCGAGTCGAAGAGACTTAGTAGTTGGCAGGAAAAAAGACAGAGGCGCAAGGGGAGAGCCAACTGTGCAACAGCCCCAACAAACAAATTTCTCTGCAGCACCTGTGGAAGAGCCTGTTACTCCAGAATTGGCCTTTATAGCCACTCCAGGCGCTGCTTCACAAACCACTGACCACCTCCAGGCGCGTATCCATTGTCTCTCGAGATAAGGAGGCCCAAAAGAAAGAAGAAAAAGAAAAGAAAAGAACAACCTGGCTGCTATTGCACCACCACACCTAAGCCTTGAATATGCAGTCTCTACAGAACACAACTGCTACATCAGTTAAGACATGCCGACCCAGGCCGACTTCACCCAACATACCACCAATCCAGCTCAAATTGAGGCGGCCATTTTGGACCTTCACTGAAGCCCTTCAGCAATCTCCCCTCAGCCTCGACAACTGAAGGCATAATGCTTGGAAAAATTGTGAAATATTAAATAGATTCCTTACAGAGAACCCAACGGAACAACATGAAGGGTCAAACTTTCCTCGCAAACAGTGGACAAGCATCAACGGCCTCAGGATTGGCCATGGTAGATGCTGCCACTTTCTCCACAGATGAGAGATTAAAGCATCCCATGATATAACTGTGGGTCCTAATCAGACACTGGGACACATCACAAAATATGGCCCTCAGAGGAAACGCGCAGGCAGCTGACAAGATATCCACGCTCTTACACCAGGGAGATTTGGCCTGGATGTCTGCATTAGACATTGATATTTATTTTCTTGCTACCACCATACAGATATGGCAGCATAGGTGTAACATTACTGGACTAGTAATCCGGAGACACGAGTTCAAGTCCCACCATGGCAGCTGGGGAATTTACATTCAGTTAATTAAATAAAATCTGGAATACAAAAGACAGTACCAGTAATGGTGTCCATGAGACAACTGAATTGTCGTTAAAAACCTATCTAGTTCACTAATGTGCTTTAGGGAAGGAAATCTGTCGTCCTTACCCAGTTGGCCTTCAGGTGACTCCAGACCCACAGGAATGTGGTTGACTCTGAATTGGCCTAGCAAGCCACTCAGTTGTGCCTAATCACTACAAAAATATCTAATAAAAGGATAAATCCCAGACAGATGACCCGGCATTGACCTAGGCACCGAAAACGACAAATGCACATCCAGCCCTGCAAAATCCTTCTCACTAACATCTGGGGACTTGTTCCAATCACAGAACTGTTACAGGGCAGAAGGAGGCCTTTCGGCCCATCGTGTCCGCACCTGCTCTCTCTGAAAGAGCAATTCCCTCAGTTCCAGTCCCCTGCCTTCTCCCCATAACCCTGCATATTCTTCCTTTTCATATAACTGTCTAATTCCCTTTTGAATGCTTCAATTGAACCTGTCTCCACCACGTTCTCAGGCAGCGCATTCCAGACCTTAACTACTCGCTGCATGAAAAAAGCTTTTCCTCGTGTCACTTTTGTATCTCTCACCAATTACTTTATATCTCGTTCCTTTCACGAGTGGGAACAGTTTCTCTCTGTCCAGACCCCTCATGATTTTGAATACCTCTTTGAAATCACCTCTCAGCCTTCTCTTCTCCAAGGAAAACAGTCCTAAATACTCCAATCTATCTTCCTGACTGAAATTCCTCATCCCTGGAACCATTCTCGTGAATCTTTTCTCTACTCTCTCCAATGCCCTCACGTCTTTCCTAAAGTGCGGCGCCCAGAACTGGACACAATACTCCAGCTAAGGCCAAACTAGTGTCTTATACACTAGCACACTTATATCCAAAATAGGGACAGCTGTCCAACAGACGAGTCAAACAACAGCCTGACAGTCATACTCACTGACTCGTACTTTACAGCCAATGTCTCAGACTCCTTCATCACCATACCTTGGAATGTCCTGTCCCACCAGCAGACGGACCCACCAGAGTTGGCCTCAGTAGTATGCAGCAGCTCTGGGGCAATATTCCTTCTGAGCCAAGTGAACGTGCAGCCGTGCAGCAATCGGGAATGTGCCTCTGAGGGGACTACCAGTATACATGAACAGCAGTCCCTTTAAGATGTGCAGCCGCAGGGAAATATTAAAGGAGCCGAACCATGCAGTGCAACAAGTGGGCCACATACAATGAAGGGACATTTGAGGGAACATTGCTTGTGAGTCCTCAACTTTGACTCTGGACCCCATGAAGTCGCATGACATCATGTCAAACATGGGCAAGACAATCTCCTGCTGATTACCACCTACTGACCTCCCTTAGTCGATGAATCAGTACTGTTCCGTGTTGAAAACACCTTGGCAGAAGCACTGAGGGTATCAAGGGCACAGTATATACTCTGGGTGGTGAACTTCAATGTCCTTCACCACGTGCGGCTCGATAGCACCACTACTGACCCAGCTGGCTGAATCCTGAAGGACACAGCTGCCAGACTAAGCCTGCGGTGGGTGTTGTGAGAAGCAACATGAGGGGATAAATCTACTTGACATAATCCTCACCAATCTATCTTTCGCAGAACCATCGCTCCATGGCTGTATTGGTAGGAGTGGCCACCGCACAGTCCTTGTGGAGACAAAGTCCCATCTCCACACTGAAGATACACTCCACAACCACTGACATGACCACTGCGCTAAATGGGATAGATTCAGAACAGACCTAGCAGCTCAAACCTGGGCACCAATGAGGTGTAATGAAAACAAGAAGTGATGGAAATACTCAGCAGGCCTGGCAGCATCTGTGGAGAGAGAAGCAAAGTTAACGTTTCAGGTCTGTGACCCTTCATCAGAACAGTTCTGAAGGGTCACAGACCTGAAACATTAACTCGGTTTCTCTCTCCACAGATCCTGCCAGACCTGCTGAGTATTTCCAGCATTTCTTGTTTTTATTTCAGATTTCCAGCATCCGCAGTATTTTGCTTTTACACCTATGAGGTGCTGTGGGCCATCTGCAGCAGCAAAATCGTATTCAACCACAATCTGTCACCTCATGGCCTGGCATATCCCCCACTCTAGCATTATCATGCCAGGGACCAACCCTTCCCACCAGGAGCAGTACCAGATGTACCTAAAATAGAGGCGCCAAGCTGGTGAAGTCAGTACACAGGATTAAAAACATGTTAAACAACAGAAGCAGCGTGCTATAGACAGAGCTAAGTGACCTCACAACCAACAGATCTGATCAAACCTCTGCAGTCCATCCATACCCAGGCTCCACGAACATGCCCATCCTCAACAATGGGGGAGCCCAGCACATCAGTGCAAAAGACAAGAGTAAAGCATTAGCAACCATCTTCAGTCAGGAATGCCGAGTGGATGATCCATCTTGGCCTCCTTCTGAGGTCACCAGTATCACAGATGCCAGTCTTCAGCCAATTTGATTCACTTTATGCGATATCAAGAAGTGGCTGTAGTCACTGGATACAGCAAAGGCTATGGGCTGTGACAGCATCCCAGCTGTAATACTGAAGACTTGTGCACCAGAACTAGCCTGCCCCTGGCCAAGCTGTTCGAGTACAGCTATAACACTGGCATCTACCCAACAATGTGGAAAGTTTCCCCAGGTATGCCCTGTCCACAAAAAGCAGGACAAATTCAATCTGACCAAATACAGCCCCAGCAGTCTATTCTCAATCAGCAGCAAAATGATGGAAGGTGTCTTCCACAGTGCTACCAAGTGACACTTAATCAGCAATAACTACTCACCAATGCTCAGCTTGGGTTCTGCTAGGACCACGTGGCTTCAGAACTCATTACCACATTGATCTAAACATGGACAAAAGAGCTAAATTTCAGAGGTAGGGTGAGAGTGACTGCCCTTGACATGAAAACAGCATTTGACCAAGTGTGGCATCGAGGAGCCCGGGGGCTGCTCTCTGGCTGGATTCATATCTAGCACAAAAGGAAGCTAGTTGTGGTTGTTGGAAGCCAATTATCCCAGCTCCTGGATATCGCTGCACAAATTCCTCAGGGTAACGTCTAATGGCCAACCATCTTCTGCTGTTTCAATGACCTTCCCTCCATCATAAAGTCAAAGTGGGGCTGTTTTCAAATGACTTCACAGCGTTCATTTCCATTTGCAACTCCTCATAACAAAGAGGTCTGTGTCCAAATACAGAAAGACCTGGACAACATTCAGGCTTGGCAACTAAGTGGCAAGTAACATTTGCGCCACACAAGTGCTGGGCAATGACCATCTCCAACTAGAGAGAATCTAATCACCTCCCCATGACACTCAATAGCATTACCATCACCAAGTCCCCCTCCCCAATCAATATCCTGGGGGCTACCATTGACCAGAAACTTAACTGGACCAGCCATATAAATACAGTGGCTACAACAACATGTCAGAGGCTGGGAATTCTGCAGCAAGTAACTCCCCTCCAGATTCCCCAGTGCCTGTCTACCATCTACAAGTCAGGAGTCTGATGGAATACTCTCCACTTGCCTGGATCAGCACAACTCCAACAACACGCAAGAAGCTCAACACCAGCCAGGACAAAGCAACCCGCTTGATCAGCACCCCATTCACTACCTTCACATTCACTCCATCCACAGTGGCAGCAGTGTGTACCATAGACAAGATACAATGCAGCAACTCACCAAGGTTCCTCTGACACACCTTCCAAACCCACGAGCTTTACCACCTAGAGAAACAGGGGAAGTAGGCCGTTTGGGAAGATTACAATCTGCAAGTCGCCCTCCAAAGCACACACCATCCTGCTGTTCCTTCACTGTCGCAGAGTCAAAATCCTGGAATGCTCTCCCTCCCTAACAGCACTGCAGGTGTACCTACACCAAATGGACTTCAGTGATTCAAGGCGGTGCCTCACCAGCACCTTCTCAAGGGCAATTAGGGATGGGCAATAAGTGCTGGGCTTGTCAGTGACATCCACACCCATGAATGAGTAAAAAACGGAGGATATTGCTGTTCCAGGTATGCATGTCTCATTGAAAGACAGAAGTAAGCCCGGAGATTCTACTCAGTTAACAGACATGACAGCTGATGAAAGATTATTGCAAACAGCAAGCTTTCTCCTCCATGTTGCAATTTATTCAGTGGTAATGCAAGTGGATTGCGAGACAAGAGGTGAAATGGGTGGACAGGCTTTTCCTGTTTTCGTCACTGTAGATTGCCCAAAAGGATGAACTCATTTTCTGCAGTCGCTGCAAGATTTTAATGTCAAATTGAAAACAAAGGTTTCAATACAAAAGCAAAATACTGCAGACACTGGAAATCTGAAATAAAAATAGAAAATGCGGGAAATACTCAGGTCTGGCAGCATCTGTGGAGAGAGAAATAGTGTTAATGTTTTAGGTCTGTGGCCTTTTAATCAGAACTGATGAAAGGTCATTGACCTGAAACGTTAACAACAGTTGCAGTGTTCTGTATCTTCAGGATACTGTAACCAGTAGAAACACAGGCAGGTATTTATCAACCTCCAATGGAGACATCATCTTCCTGTCCATACAGTTAGCAACCTTGTGATCCATTCACCACCAAAATAGTCATAAAGCTCTCACCTTCAGCTCTGAGCATGCTGGCTGTAAGAGTATGATCAGGTTTGCCAGTGTCAATCTACTTTCTCATGGACATGAGCCTGCAGCACAGAAATGACACTAATTTGGTATTAACTGGTAACCCGACCCATTGAAGTCATAGCATGGCTGGTATGGAAATAAAAAAAATGTCATTGGCGATTTTGTTTTTATTCGTTCATGGGATAGGGGCATCGCTGGCTAGGCCAGCATTTATTGCTCATCCCTAAATGCCCTTAAGAAGGTGGTGGTGAGCTGCCTTTTTGAACCGCTGCAGTCCATGTGAAATAGGTACACCCACAGTGCTGTTAGGGAGTTCCAGGATTTTGACCCACGACAGTGAAGGAACGGCGATATAGTTCCAAGACAGGATGGTGTGTAGCTTGGAGGGGAACTTGCAGGTGGTGGTGTTCCCATGCATCTGCTGCCCTTGTCCTTCTAGTTGGTAGAGGTTGTGGGTTTGGAAGGTGCTGTCGAAGGAGCCTTGGTGATTTGCTGCAGTGCATCTTGTAGATGGTACACATTGCTGCCACTGTGTGGCGGTGGTGGAGGGAGTGAATGTTGAAGGTGGTGGATGAGGTGCTGATCAAGCAGGCTGCTTTGTTCTGGATGGTGTCAAGCTTCTTGAGTGTTGTTGGAGCTGCACCCATCCAGGCAAGTGGACAGTATTCCATCACACTCCTGACTTGTGCCTTGTAGATGGTGGACAGGCTTTGGGGAGTCAGGAGGTGAGTTACTCGCCGCAGAATTCCCAGCATCTGGCCTGCTCACGTAGCCACAGTACCTATATGGCTGGTCCAGTTTAATTTCTGGTCAATGGTAATCCCGATGATGTTGATAGTGGGGGACTCAGTGACGGTAATGCCATTGAATGTCCAGGGGAGATAGTTAGATTCTCTCTTGTTTGAGATGGTCATTGCCTGGCACTTGTGTGGCGCAAATGTTACTTGCCACTTAGCAGCCCAAGCCGGAATGTTGTCCCGGTCTTGCTGCATAGGGACACGGACTGCTTCAGTATCTGAGAAATCATGAATGGTGCTGAACATTTTGCAATCATCAGCGAACATTCCCACTTCTGACCTTATGATGGAGGGAAGGTAACTGATGAAGCAGCTGACGATGGTTGGGCCTAGGACAGTACCATGAGGAACTCCTTGGACCGAGATGATTGACCTCCAACAACCACAACAATATTCCTTTGTGCTAGATATGACTCCAACCAGTGGGGATGGTATAGGCTTGGGGAAGAATAAAGAACAATTTACTCTGCATCCAACCCTGTTGTACCTGATCTGGGCATACTTGGTGATAACATGGGTCCCTGAAGTGTTTCACTAACATACCTCACCATCACCAAGACAACAGGGGTGTCTGATCACGACAGTGGGGACAGGATGGTCTCACCATGACAGGGGGCAAGTCTCACCGAGAAAGACAAATGCCAATTGCAACATGTCTCTGTTGGAGAACTCGCAGTGTGCCAGTAATGTATTGACATTTGTTTCTTCCTCATTTTTCTCAAGCAGAGGGTAGTCCTGTGATGGCTCTCTGTGCTAAAGCTGCTCGAGCAAGTCAGGTGAGGAGACAGCAGGATGACCTGGGACCCTTACAAAGACACCAATACCAACTCTAGACTCCCCACAATTGACTGCTGAAGATCAGCAAATTTAGTCTAGATCAGAAAATCCCTGCTCTGTATTGCTCACTAACACTCCACAAGGCACATTTTCCTGTGAACTATCCCACCTGCCTGACAGGAAGAATATAGCACCTTATAAACAGCACAACATATCAAAGCATTGCAACACCACTAAAGAAGGCAAGACTGAGAATAAAACAGACAGAATGGAAAAGGAGGATGGATAGCCCTGATAGTAAAGAATGACATAAGGACATTTGTGAGAAAGGATCTGGGCTCAGAATTTCATGAAGCTGAATCAGTATGGGTGGAAATTAGGAAAAGTAAGAGTCAAAAAACACTGGTGGGAATAGTTTATAGAACCCTTAACAGTAGCGGCATGGACAGAGTGGATAGTCAGAAGCTTTTTCCCAGGGTGGAAGAGTCAGTTACTAGGGGACATAGGTTTAAGGTGAGAGGGGCAAAGTTTAGAGGGAATGTGCGAGGCAAGTTCTTTACACAGAGGGTGGTGAGTGCCTGGAACTTGTTGCCGGGGGAGGTGGTGGAAGCAGGTACCATCGAGACGTTTAAGAGGCATCTTGACAAATACATGAATAGGATGGGAATAGAGGGATACGGTCCCCAGAAGTGCAGAAGATTTTAGTTTAGGCAGGCATCAAGATCGGCGCAGGCTTGGAGGGCCGAATGGCCTGTTATTGTGCTGTACTGTTCTTTGTTCGCTATACCATTGGACGAAACAATAAACAAGAAATAATTGGATCTTGTAACAAAGGCAATATTATAATTGTGGGGGACTTTAATCTTCATATAGACTTGGACAATCAAATTGGTCTAGAAGATGAGTTTGTAGAATGTTTGAGACAATTTCCTGGAGTAATACATTGTGGAACTGCTTAGAGATGAAGCTATTTTAGCACAGTGGCTAGCACCGCAGCCTCTCAGCTCCAGCGACCTGGGTTCGATTCTGGGTACTGCCTGCGCGGAGTTTGCAAGTTCTCCCTGTGACTGTGTGGGTTTCCACCGAGTGCTCCGGTTTCCTCCCACAGCCAAAGACTTGCAGGCTGATAGGTAAATTGGCCGTTGTAAATTGCCCCTAGTGTAGGTAGGTGGTAGGGGAATTGAGGGGATGTGATAGGAATATGGGATTAATGTAGGATTAGTATAAATGGGTGGTTGATGGTCAGCACAGACTTGGTGGGCCGAAGGGCCTGTTTCAGTGCTGTAATTCGAATAAAAAAAAATATCATGTATTGTGTAATGAGGCAGGGTTAATTAGTAATGTAATAGTAAAAGATCCACTGGGAAATAATGGTCATAATACCACTGAATTCCATGTTAAGTTTGAAAGTGACATACTCCAATCACAAACAAGAATCTTAAACTTAAACAAAGCCAATTACATATGCATGACAAGAGAGCTGGCTAAGGTTAATGGGGTAAACGGACTAAAAGGTATGGCAAACAAACAGTGGGAAACATTTAAAGAAACAATTCAAAAAGTTCAACAAAAATATATTCCATTGTAAAGCAAAAACTAAGCGATAACGACTCATGGCTCACTCAGGAAGTATTAGGATTGTATTGGATTAAAAGAGGCTTGTAATGTTGCAAAGAACAGTAGCAACTTTGAGCATTGGGAGTGTTTTAGAACAAAGGGCCACCAAAAGTTGATAAAATGGGAAGCAAACTATCCAGAAATATGAAAACAGATAGTCGGAGCATTTCTAAGTATATAAAAAGGAAGAGAGTAGGTAAAGTAAATGTTGGTCCCTTCGAAGCAGAGACAGAGAAATTATCATGGGGAAAATGAGGAAATGGCAGAGGCATTGAACAAATACTTTGTTACTGTCTTCACATTAAAAGGCACAAGTTGCATATCAGAAATAGAGGGTAACATAGGGGCAACAAAGAGTGAGGAGATTAAGGAAATTAATATCAGCAGAGAAAAAGTATTGGAGAAACTTAAGGGACTAAAATCTGACAAATCCACAGGACCTGATGCCCTACATTAAGGGTTTCTGAAAAGGATAGCAGAGATAGTGGATGTGCTAGCCATGACTTTCTGAAATTCCTTACATTCAGAAATGGTCCCATCAGATTGGAAGTTCGCAAATATATCTCTGCTTTTCAAGAAAGGAGAGAGAGAGAGAGAAAACAGTGAAGTGCAGGCTAGTTAGCCTAACATCAGTCATTGGGAAAATGCTTGAATCTATTATTAAGGAAGCCTTAACAATGCACTTAGAAAAGCATAGCATAATTAGAACAAGTCAACATAGTTTTACAAAAGGGAACCAAGATCTGAGGCAGTATCAGGAAGTATCAAAGAATACTTGGGGCGGCACAGTGGCGCAGTGGTTAGCACCGCAGCCTCACAGCTCCAGGGACCCGGGTTCAATTCTGGGTACTGTCTGTGTGGAGTTTGCAAGTTCTCCCTGTGTCTGCGTGGGTTTCCTCCGGGTGCTCCGGTTTCCTCCCACCGCCAAAAAGACTTGCAGGTGATAGGTAAATTGGCTGTTATAAATTGCCCCTAGTGTAGGTAGGTGGTAGGGCATATGGGATTAGTAGGGTTTGCATAAATGGGTGGTTGTTGGGCAACACAGACTCGGTGGGCCGAAGGGCCTGTTTCAGTGCTGTATCTCTAAATCTAAATCTAAAAATCTAAATAACATTCAGGTTACAGGCAAAGTAGCTGAGGTCAGACTGGAGTTGAGTGCAGGGTGGGGCAGGCAGTTATTCTTGATGAAATTAGTGCACTATACACAGGCACCAGCTGGCAAATCCAAACTAATGGAAATGTAATTAGTGATGTGTCACTATATATCAGTTGTTGTCCACTATTAGTTTGACTATGAATGGTTCTAGGGTGCTTGATTCCCAGGGAACACTCTGCTTATCACAGTATCTGGAAAGATTCAGGCAATGATGTTTTTTCTCTTCATGTTTTTGCAGGAAATGCAAATTGCTTGAAGGGAGCATTTAAGATTGATAGAAGCGTCCTGTAAACTGCCTAAACGCGTTCCCAAAATCAAATTTCAGCTTGAAAGCTATCCGCAGTAAATGAACCGAGCACTGGGAAGAAGCTGAAAAACACATCTAAAAGCCATACAGGCCCTGATGCCAACATAAAACTTCTAAACTACTCACTTGAAGATTGACGTGTACAAACAAGACATCTTTCACTCGAGTTAAAAAGCCATTTGGAAGGATAGGTCCACAGCCCCTTGAGGGGGACATGAATAGGTCATGCATTATTTGGTCCTGCGGGGAACCCAGAATGCAGGAAGAGCTACAAACCCACACAGGTCAATTAGTCAGACACCTTGACAAGGTAGACTGTAAAATGGAGACAGTTTCTCGAGGTCTGTACTTCAGTGGCTCAAAGGCACCTGAAATCTCCAAGTTAATTTGGAAATGGTTGGCAGCAAATGGAGTGAACCTTTCCAATACACATGCCACTCAGGATTCTCAATTAAAATGAAGAAATAATAGGGATCATATAGAGGGGTAGAATGGAAGGCAGACTAGGATAGGTGTAAAGAGCATGTTACACACATAGCCAGTAGAGTGGGGAGGTGGGGAGGTTACATTTGCATCAGGCAAGGAGGGGGGGGGGGGAGGCTTACATGAACCTGGCCAGGGCAGGGGGGGTGGTGGGCGTTAGAGAGTTTACACACAACTGGCCAGGCGGATGGGGGGGGAGGAAGGGGGGAGAGATTACACTCACCTGGCTGGGTGGGGGTGGACATCAGGCCCACTGGGCCAGTGGCAGAGATGCCGCCCACCCGGCTGGTGGGGGGGGATGCTGGGGGCAGGGATTCCGCCCACCCGGCCAAAGGGGGGGGGGGGGGGCCGTGGTCGGAGATTCCACCCACCCAGCCGACGGTGGGGGGGGGGGCAGGGTCAGAGATTCCGCGCCCACCTGGCCGGGGAGCGGGGGGTGCGGAGATTCCGCCCACCTGGCTGGGGGGCGGGGCATGGAGATTCCACCCACCTGGCCGGTGAGCGGGGGGGGGGGGGGTGCGGAGATTCCGCCCACCTGGCCGGGGGGCAGGGGGGCGGAGATTCCGCCCACCTGGCCGGGGGGCAGGGGGGCGGGGGGCGGAGATTCCGCCCACCTGGCCGGGGGGGCGCGGAGATTCCGCCCACCTGGCCGGGGGGGGCGCGGAGATTCCGCCCACCTGGCCGGGGGGGCGCGGAGATTCCGCCCACCTGGCCGGGGGGGCGCGGAGATTCCGCCCACCTGGCCGGGGGGGCGCGGAGATTCCGCCCACCTGGCCGGGGGGGCGCGGAGATTCCGCCCACCTGGCCGGGGGGGCGCGGAGATTCCGCCCACCTGGCCGGGGGGGCGCGGAGATTCCGCCCACCTGGCCGGGGGGCAGGGGGGCGGGGGGCGGGGGGCGCGGAGATTCCGCCCACCTGGCCGGGGGGGCGCGGAGATTCCGCCCACCTGGCCGGGGGGGCGCGGAGATTCCGCCCACCTGGCCGGGGGGCAGGGGGGCGGGGGGCGGGGGGCGCGGAGATTCCGCCCACCTGGCCGGGGGGCGCGGAGATTCCGCCCACCTGGCCGGGGGGCGCGGAGATTCCGCCCACCTGGCCGGGGGGGGGGGGGGGGGGCGGGGGGCGGAGATTCCGCCCACCTGGCCGGGGGGCACATGACACATACTTCACCAGGATGAATGAGCAGAGGCGGGATTACACACACCTGACCAGGAGTGGCGGGGACGGTTGTCGTCTTTTTACCTGTTTCTCTGCAGTTCTTCCCGTCTCCATGTCACTGACAACAGGCAACCAATCCCCCGCTCTGCGTTCCTCTCCCTCTGCCGGATGATTCCCGGTGAATCGTTTCCCGACACGTCACCATCTCCACCGGAAATACTTCTCTCCGCGCAGCCTCACTACTGGCGGCAAATAAACTGCAACAAACTGGGTATAAAGACCCACAAACTGGAGAGGAACTGGGGGAAAGCATTCACTGATTGGAGATATCAACAACCAAACTGAAGAGGAACACTCGCAAACTGGAGACAAACACCCACAATCTGGAAATAAAAAAAGTGATGGGAAACAACAAGCTGGCGATTAAAACCACAAACTGGGAATAAACAAGAAAACAAACTGGAGGAAAACACAACCAAATCGGAATAAACCATTCACAAATTGGAAAGGAACACCTACAAAATGGTGATAAACTCCAACAATCCGGATTAAACACCCACTAATTCATGATAACCACTGACAAACTGAGAATAAACACCAAAAACCTGGGGATCTTCTCCTTCTTTGGCCTCCTTGTCTCGAGAGACAATGGGTAAGCGCCTGGAGGTGGTCAGTGGTTTGTGAAGCAGTGCCTGGAGTGGCTATAAAGGCCAATATTAGAGCGACAGACTCTTCCACAGGTGCTGCAGAAGAAATTGTTTGTCAGGGCTGTTACACAGTTGGCTCTCCCCTTGCGCTTCTGTCTTTTTTCCTGCCAACTGCTAAGTCTCTTCGACTCGCCGCACTTTAGCCCCGCCTTTATGGCTGCCCGCCAGCTCTGGCAATCGCTGGCAACTGACTCCCACGACTTGTGATCAATGTCACAGGACTTCATGTCGCGACCGCAGACGTCTTTAAAGCGGAGACATGGACGGCCGGTGAGTCTGATACCAGTGGCGGGCTCGCTGTACAATGTGTCTTTGGGGATCCTGCCATCTTCCATGCGGCTCACATGGCCAAGCCATCTCAAGCGCCGCTGACTCAGTGGGGTGTAGAAGCTGGGGATGTTGGCCGCCTCGAGGACTTCTGTGTTGGAGATACGGTCCTGCCACCTGATGCCAAGGATTCTCCGGAGGCAGCGAAGATGGAATGAATTGAGACGTCGCTCTTGGTTGACATACGTTGTCCAGGCCTCGCTGCCATAGAGCAAGGTACTGAGGACACAGGCTTGATACACTCGGACTTTTGGGTTCCGTGTCAGTGCGCCATTTTCCCACACTCTCTTGGCCAGTCTGGACATAGCAGTGGAAGCCTTTCCCATGCGTTTGTTGATTTCAGCGTCGAGAGACAGGTTACTGGTGATAATTGAGTCTAGGTAGGTGAACTCTTGAACCACTTCTTGAACAACTCTTGAACACCAACAAACTGATAATAAACCCTCACAAGTTGGAGATAGCCACCCACAAACTCAGGGTAAATACAAAAACTGGAGGGGAACACACACCAATTGGCAACTAGTAACCACAAACTGGGGATCACAACAAAAAGCAGGAGGTAAACACCAACAAACTAGGAATGCACATCCAGAAACTGGGAATAAAGACCCTCCAACTACCAATTAACACCAAACAAACTGAGAATAAACACCAGCAAACTGGCAATAAAGACCTAAGACCTGGTGAGAAACAATGACAAATTGGGAATGAACACTCACAAACGGGAGATAAACTCCCACAAACGGGGAATAAACACCAACAAATGGGATCAACACCCACAAAATGGTGATAAACCCTGACAAACCGGGAATAAACACCAAAAAATGGGGAATAAATCTCTACAAACTGGGAATAAACAGCAAAAATCTAGATATAAACACCCACTGACTGGAGATAAACAGACGCTAACTGGAGATAAACACCCACTAACTGGAGATAAACACCCACAAACTAGAGATAAACACACACTAACTGGAGGTAAACAAGCTTAAATTGGGAATAAACACCAACAAACTGGAGATAAACACCAATAAATTGGAAATAAACACAAAACAAGCTGGGAATAAATACCTAAAATCTGAGGACAAGCACCTACAAATTGGGGACAAACATCCACAAATGGGATAAACACCTACAAACTGGGGATAAACACCAATAAACTGGGAACAAATATCCACAAACTGGGGATAAACACTGATAAAATGGTTCAACACAGAAGGAGGGATTTGTCTGTGCTGCCTGTGTTGGCTCTGCAAGAGTAACTCAGCTAGTCCCACTGCACTGCCCTTTCCCTGTAGCCCTGCATTTTTTTCTCTTTAGGTTCTTATCCAATTCCCTTTGAAAGCCACCCTTTCAGGCAGTACACTCCAGACCTTAACCACTCATTTTCTAAAATAATTTTTCCTCATGTTACTTTTGCTCCTTTTGCCAATCACCTTATATCAGTGTCCTGTGGTTCTCAATCCTTCCGCCCATAGGAACTATTTCTCTCTTATCTACTCTGTTTAGGCCAGCATGTTTTTGAACACCTCTATCAAATCTCTTCATTAAATTTTATCTGCCACATGCCCGTCCATTCCACCAGCATGTCTATGTCCTCTTGAAGTCCATCACTATCCTCCTCACAGTTCACAAGTTTTGTGACATCTTCAAATTTTGAAATTGTGCCTTTTAATTGTCTATTGCATGTAAATGGTGGGCATTAACTGGGCATTTGCTTGAGCCCCCTATAAACAGACACTTACTAAAACTTTTTATTGGGTTAGGAGGTGCATGCATGTGATCGTGTAACTCTATAAATAAATATATCAGAGAACAAAGATAGGCTCCAATTCCAACCTTCACCAACTGGCTTTCTGGAGCAGTGCATGGTAGGTTGCCTAAAGGTGAATGTTGGAAGCTAAATAAAAAAAAGACAGAAAACTGCATCATAGACATTGTGCAAAATGGCAGAAAGCAAGTGTAAGTTGTCAGAGTATGATTATCTCCAGCCCCCACTCCACCCCCACTTGCCCCCCTACCCTAACCACAGCATTCTCAGAGTCTGAACCATATGACCAGTGGAATATTAAAGTGGATATGTGGACAAGAGTTATGCCCCTTCCAAAGAGATACAAGGTATGGCCTTGGCATTGTCGCTTCTTACAAGAAGTAAAAGCAGAAGTGAAGTATTTTGTGAAATCAGATGCGGAGTGTTGAAGGTTTGGACCTTCTTTTGGAGTTCTTGGATTTAATTTACAACAAAGATGATCTGCTAAATGCCTATGAGACGCGATCAGACTTTGATAGATTTCAAAAAATAGATTGGCATTCCATGAAGGAATATATTGTGGGCTTTAACAAATCATAAAAGGCACTGACAAAATTCTAGCATTTAAGTTGCTGGATTGTGCTAAGGACAGGCTCTTGGTTCTAACTGGTATTTGGTTCTCAGACAGGAAGACCCTATTGGATCGGATGTCTGCTACCTTGAAAAAATTCCTGAGAAACCAGTCATTTCCTTCAGCTTTCATGGAACAAATGGGACATTCTGTGGCGACACAAAGAATAGAGAACTGAATGATTGTCCGATTTTTGAAATGGTTCAGATACTGGATGTAGTGTCAAAATAATGGAAGAATAGAATTAAAGACAGGCAGAATGAGAATGAATGCTCCTATAGCAGATCTGGCAATTACAGAATTAATAGGCAAAAGAATCTGAGGAATACCCAAGGAACAGTGAATATGTGCTTCAGGTGTGATTCAATGTATCATTAGGAGATGAACTGCCAAAAGCACAGAGGCAGGGTCCTTGAAATGACACATAATGCAGAGAATTCTGAAGAAGAGGATGAAGAAAATTATAAATTTGGACACAAAGTGTTCAGATTACAAAGCGTTTCAGTCCTGTGATGAGTTATAGACTCATTTAAATGTGCAGTGCTAGATAGCACTTATGCTTCAAAAGTATGTGGAACAGCTTGTTTAAAATATTATCTTGAGCTGTGTGTTGGGCTGCGATGTTGGGCTGTGATGTTGGGGTGTAATGTTGAGCTGTGACGATGCTGCATTAACATCCCACACAGAAGAGTGTCTCCAGCGACTCATCGACAGGTTTGCGGCTGCCTGCAACGGAATTGGCTTAACCATCAGCCTCAAGAAAACGAACATCGTGGGACAGGACATCAGAAATGCTCCATCCATCAATATTGGCGACCACGCTCTGGAAGTGGTTCAAGAGTTCACCTACCTAGGCTCAATTATCACCAGTAACCTGTTTCTCGATGCAGAAATCAACAAGTGCATGGGAAAGGCGTCCACTGCTATGTCCAGACTGGCCAAGAGAGTGTGGGAAAATGGCACACTGACACGGAACACAAAAGTCCGAGTGTATCAAGCCTGTGTCCTCAGTACCTTGCTCTACAGCAGCGAGGCCTGGACAATGTATGTCAGCCAAGAGCGATGTCTCAATTCATTCCATCTTCGCTGCCTCCGGAGAATCCTTGGCATCAGGTGGCAGGACCGTAACTCCAACGCAGAAGTCCTTGAGGTGGCCAACATCCCCAGCATATACACCCTACTGAGCCAGTGGCACTTGAGATGGCTTGGCCATGTGAGCCGCATGGAAGATGGCAGGATCCCCAAGGACACATTGTATAGCGAGCTCGTCACTGGTATCAGACCCACCAGCCATCCATGTCTCCACTTTAAAGATGTCTGCAAATGCGACATGAAGTCCTGTGACATTGATCACAAGTCATGGGAGTCAGTTGCAAGCGTTCGCCAGAGCTGGCGGACAGCCATAAAGACGGGGCTAAAGTGTGGCGAGTTGAAGAGACTTAGCAGTTGACAGGAAAAAAGACAGAAGCGCAAGGTGAGAGCCAACTGTGTAACAGCCCCGACAAACACATTTCTCTGCGGCACCTGTGGAAGAGCCTGTCACTCTAGAATTGGCCTTTATAGCCACTCCATGCGCTGCTTCACAAACCACTGACCACCTCTAGGCGCTTACCCATTGTCTCTCGAGACAAGGAGGCCGAAGAAGAAGAAGATGTTGGGGTGTAATGTTGAGCTGTGTATTGGGCTGTGATGTTAGGGTGTAATGTTGAGCTGTGTGTTGGGGTGTAATATTGAGCTGTGTGTTGGGTTGTGATGTTCGGGGGGAATGTTGAGTTGTGTGTTGTGGGAACGTTGGGGTGTAATGTTGAGCTGTGTGTTGGGGTGTAATGTTGAGCTGTGTGTTGGTTTTTGAGGTTGGGTGTTGTGTTGGGGTGTAATGTTGGTGTGTTCTTTTGAGCCGTGTCAATGGCTGGCCAGGTTCCCAGCATGCCCTCTGCTGGTGAAACCCCTCTATCAGTGCTGACAGGCTGCGCATGCGCACCGAGCCGGAGGGAGCGGTGGGGAAGGTGAGAGAAGGCCGCAGACCGTGGGATGAGTTTGAGACTCTAGGTTTGAAATTCCTTGATCCCTCCCCCATAACTTAATGAAAGCTGAACTTTGGCTTCGGGGCCTTATTTTTAAGTGGAGAAGCTTTTGTTCCTAAACTGTGGCTTCGGGCCGTACCTGAGGGAGATAGCCTCGAGTTGTGGGAATGAAATAGAGAGCGGGGTATGTGGAGGTTTCATAGCAGACAGTGGCTATCTGGGGGTTATATACCATAGAATACAATCAGGCTTTATTGCCATAGTGTACTGTGTCGGGTTTATTTCATATAATTGGTGTTATATACCATAGTAACTGGGGTTTATGCCCTGGAGTACTGATTGTTTTATCCTCAGTGATTTGTTTAAGGGTTCAGTAGTTCTCTGCTTTCCTATTTCTAGTCTACATGCTGCCCCTTGGCAACATCATCCGAAAACATGATGTAAGGTACCACATGCACGCTGACACCATCCAACTCTACCTCAACACCACAGAATTATTACAGCACAGAAGGAAGCCATTCGGCCTGTCGTGTCTGTGCTGGCTCTCCGAAAGGGCAATTTACCGAGTGCCACTCCCCCTGCCCTCTCCCCATAGCCCTGCACATTCTTCCTTTTCAGTTCACAATCCATTTCCCTCTCGAATGCCTTGATTGAACCTGCTTCCACCACACTCGCAGGCTGTGCATTCCAGATCCCAACCACTTGCTCCAAAAAAAGCTTTTCCTCGTGTCGCCATTGCTTCTTTTGCCAATTACCTTAAATCTGTCCCCTCCAATGAGATATGTTTCTCTCTATATGCTCTGTCCAGACCCCTCATGATTTTGAACACCTCCATCAAATCACCTCTCAATCTTCTCTTCAAAGAAAGTAGCCCTAACTTCTTCCATCTTTCTATGTTCCTCAGCCCAAGAACCATTCTTGTGAATCTTTTCTGCATGCTCTCTAAAGTTTTTGTGTCTTTCCTAAAGCGTGGCGCCCAGAACTCGACACAGTACTCCAGTTGAGGCCGAACCGGTATTTTGTACTCTGTGCCCCTATTAATTTAGCCTAGGATGCTATATGCTCTGTTAACCACACTCTCAACCTTGTTCCTCTGCTCCTGCACCCCTTTAGAATTCCACCCTTTATTTTATATTGTCTGTCTGTGTTCTTCCTACGAAAATGAATCACTTCACCTTTCTCTGCATTAAATTTCATCTGCCACTTGTTGGCCCATTTCACCAACCTGCCTGTGTCCTTTTGAAGTTCTGCACTATCCTTACAGTTCACAATGTTTCCAAGTTTCGTATTATCTGGAAATTTTGATATTGTGCCCTTTACACCAAGGTCTGGATCACAAATATTTATCAGAAATAGCAAGGATCCTAACAGCGGCCCTTGGGGAACTCCACTACAAACCTTCCTCCAGTCCGAAAGGCATCCACTACTGTCTGTTTCCTATCACAGTCAATTTTGTATCCATGTTGCTACTTTCCCTTTTATTTCATGAGCTATAACTTTGCTCACAAGTCTGTTGTGTGGCACTTTATCAGATGCTTTTTGGAAGTCCATGTACACCACATCAACAGTATTGCCCTCATCAGCCCTTTCAGTTACCTCATCAAAAAACTCCAGCAAGTTAATTAAACACGATTTGCCTTTAACAAATCTGTGCCACCTTTCCCTAATTAACCTGTATTTGCCCAAGTGACTATGAATTTGTCCCAAATTATCGCTTTCGGAAGCTTCCCCACCACTGACATTAAACTAACTGGTAGTTGCTAGGCTTATCTTAACACCGTTTTTTGAACTAGTGTAACATTTGCAATTCTCCAGTCCTCTGGCACCACTCCTGAATCTAAGGAAGACTGGAAAATTATGGCCAGTGCCTCCACAATTTCCACTCTCACTTCCCTCAGTATCCTTGGATGCATCTCATCTGTTCCTGGTGCACTATCAACTTTAAGTACAGACAGCCTGTCTAATATCTCCTCCTTATCAATTTTAAACCCTTGAAGTGCCTGAATTACCTCCTCTTTCACCATTGCCTGGGCAGCACCTTCTTCCTTGGTAAAGACAGATGCAAAGTATTCATTTAATACCTCAGCCATGCCCCCTGCCTCCATGCGTCCCTAATCGGCCCAACTCCTCTTTAACATCCTTTTACTATTAATATGCTTATAGAAGACTTTTGGATTCCCTTTTATATTAGCTGCCAGTCTCTTTTCATACTCTTTACTTCTCTTATTTGCTTACTCACTTCCCCTCTGAATCTTCTATATTCTGCCTGGTTCGTGGTTGTATTATCCACCTGACGTCTGTCATAAACACACTTTTTCTTCTTCATCTCTATTTCTTCATTCAGGGAGCTCTGGATTTGTTTGCCCTACCTTTCTTCTTTGTGGGAATATACCTTGACTGTGCCTCTTGACTCCTCCACTGTCTGTTAATTGTCAGACCACTGTCTGACATCCTGTACTGGATGAGCAGAAATTTTCCAAAATGAGCTTGTGACCACATATTTGTGTCATCACTAAGACCGCCTATTCCCCCTCCATAACATCGCCCCTCTTCATCCCTGCCTTAGTTCAGGTTCTGCTGAAACCCTCATCCATGCGTTTGTTATCTCTAGATTTGAATATTCCAATGCTCTCCTGGCCGGCCTCCCATATTCTACTCTCCATAAACTTGAGGTCTGATCCAAAATTCTGCTACCCCTGTCCTAGCTCACACCTAGTCCTGTTCACGCGTCATAACTTTGCTCGCTGACCTACATTGACTTCCAGTTAAGCCTCGATTTTAAAACTCACATCCTTGTTTTCAAATCCCTCCATGGCCTTCTCACCCTTTCCCTATCTCTGTAATCTCCTCCAACCACACAACCCTTGGAGATATCTGCACTTCTCTGATTCTTGCCTCCCTGATGTAATCTTTGCAACATTGGCGGCTGCGTCTTCAGATACCAAAGTTCTAAGCTCTGGAATTCCTTCTGTAAACCTCTCCGCCCCTCTATCTCACTTTCTTCCTTCAAGATGCTCCTTAAAATGTACCTCTTTGACCAAGCTATTGGTCATATGCCCTAATATCTCCTTACATGACTCAGTGTCAAATTTTGTTTGATAATGTAGTGCTCTAGAACGTTTTACTTTATAACTGTGTGGTTGTGTTGTTTTTGTTGGTGTTCTTGTAGAACTGGTGTCGCTGTTTTTGTTCTTCATGCTGTCTGTCCCCAGTTAATTTTCAATGTGATTTGCAGCTGAGCGTTAATCAGTTGTTTTGGTCTTTGAGCAATTGTGATGGGTGAATATTTCACTATTACTTATTTTTCATTGCCCCTCTCTCTTCCCCCCTCCCCCCCACCTTATTTTTCTGTCTCTCTAATAGGACCTTTATTTTGAGAGTGTGCAGGTGAAGTGGAAATGGAGATGGACACGGAGACATGTGAGGTTTACCCACCAGGAGGGCGTGGATTGTCTGCACAAATTCAGAGGCCTTCAGCTCCCCAGAAGCAGAGCCGGTATCAGTGTTCAGTGTGCGGAAAGGGCTTTAATTACCCATCACATTTGGAGGTCCATTTCCGTGTTCACACTGGGGAGAGGCCGTTCGAATGCTCCGTGTGTAAAAAGAGATTTTTCCAAATTGCTGACCTAACGCGCCATCAGCGCATTCACACGGGAGAGAAGCCATTTCATTGCAGTGCGTGTGCGAAGCAATTTTATAGATCCGTTGAGCTAACAAGGCATCAGCAAATCCACAGTGGAGAGAAACCGTTTGAGTGCCATGTGTGTAAAAAGCGATTTTACACATCTGATAACATGATGCAACATCTGAGAGTTCACACTGGAGAGAAACCCTTTGAATGTCCTGTGTGTAAAATGCGGTTTTGCAGATCCAGCAATTTGATTGAGCATCGGCGAACTCACACCACTGAGAAACCCTTTGAATGTGCTTTGTGCAAGAAGTTGTTTCGAAGTTCTGGTGGATTGGCAAAGCATCAGTACTTACACAGTGGCTTGAAACCATTTCAGTGTGAGGTGTGTGGAAAAGGCTTTGTGCAGCAGACTCATTTGATAAAGCACCAAAGTACACATTTCCCAGAAAAGATCTGAAACCTATGGCACATGAAAAGGATCTGCACAGTAAACATAAATTGTGCATTAATACTTTTAGCAAATACACACGCACACATGTGTAGAGCTATCCACTCCAATAAGTCTCATTCTACAATGCCATACAGACTTTCAGTGCATTGTGCTTCTTAGCCTGAGACTGACAGTATCCTTATTAACTGTTAATATCTGACTTTCTTTTTGATTTGCATTTTAGGATCTTAAAGGTGCTCAGTTCAACCGTCCTACGAGAGTCTGGGATTATATGCTTGGAATGTGGGCATTTCTGCCAAGGCTGGCATTTATTGGCCATCCCTAGTTGTCCTAGGAAGGTGGTGGTGGGCTGCCTTCTTGAACTACAGTTGTGTTTTCATGAGTCCTGCTAGACCACTTTAGAAGGCACTTCAGGTTCAGTCACATTGCTATGGAACTGAAGTCACATATAGGCCCAGACCAAGTAAAGATGGCAGGTTTCCATCCCTAAATGACAGTGATGCGCCAGCTGGATTTTTAATGATAATCCAACAGCTTTATGCTCGCTTTTGCTCTCACCCGTTTTTTATGACAGAGTAAGCTATGGGCTCAGTTAGTGTCATTCTCACCTCTGAGTCATAAAGTTCCACCCTGGAAATGAGCTAGGCTGATGCTCCTCGTGCAGACTGAGGGAGTAGTGCGCTGTCGCAGGTGCCAGCTGAGATGTTAAACCGAGGTTCCGTCCACCCCCTCAGATGGATTCAAAAGAGTCCATGACATTATTTGAAGAAGAGCAGGAGAGTTCTCCCTGGTGCCCTGACCAACATTTATCACTCAATCAACATCATAAAAACAGATCATCTGGTCATTATCACATTGCTGTTTGTGTGAGCTTTCAGTGTGCAAATTGGCGGCCGTGTTTCCGACATTACACACTTCAAAAATCACTTCATTGGTTGTAAAGCACTTCGAGACATCCTGAAGTCATGAAAGGCAAGTTCTGTTTTTACTTCCAGATTTTATTTTAACGGAATTTAAATTCTGAAACTGCCATGGTGGGATTTGAACTCCCGTTCTCTGGATTGCTAGACTAGTAACACAAACACGTAATATTTATCATATATAGCTGTGCAGGAGATGTGTTTGTGTGATCAAAAGAAGGAAATGTCCACAGTTTGTTTCTCTCTGTCACATTTCAGGTGTGAGGCAAATTTCTAAATTTACGATTTTAAAATAAACTTTGAAGTCAGAAAGCCAAACCAGCAATGAACAGAGAGAAACTTCAGCAGCGGCTGGAAGTACGATATTGGTTGTAACTTCAGACTCAGTTTAGCAATCAAAGCTGTACTGGATAGAAATAAAATCCCAAAGTTCATCCTCAGTTGTTACTTGTTAAAAAAGGATCAGTAAAACTTCAATTAATTTCAGTCCCTGTTTAGTTAATCGAAATTAGACTTTGTAATCTGAAAGACGCATGCCCATTTGAGCAACCAGCGACACGATACAAATTATCCACGTAGCTTGCTTTGAAAAAAAGAGTTTCTGAACATAGACTCTATAATAAAGTGGCACATACAACATGTGTTTGTGTTACAATTCTTCTTGTTTTTAAAAATGCATTAAGGAAAAAAGCTATTACTTTGAATGTGCCTCCCTTCCCACAACCCCCAGCAATTAAAGAGTGTATCCTAGTTACATAGAACTATATAGAATCTACAGCTCTGAAACAGGCCCTTTGGTCCAATTGATCTATGCTGGTGTTTATGCTCCACACGAGCCTCCTCCTACACTACTTCATCAAACCCTATCAGCATATCCTTCTATTCCTTTCTCCTTTGCGTGCTTAGCTAGCTTTCCCATAAACACATTTATGTTATTCACCTCAAATATTCCTTATGGTATCAAGTTCCACATTCTAATCACACTCTAGGCAAAGACGTTTTTCCTGACTTCTCTATTGGATTATTAATAACTATTTTGTACTTATGCCCGTCTGATTTACACTCACTCACAAGTGGAAACATTTTCTCCACATCTGCTCTATAAAACCCTTTAATAATCCGAAAGAGCTCTCTCAGCTCAGCCCCTAAACCTCTTTTCTGGGGAAAGACCCCTAGCTTGTTCAATCTTTTCTGATAAATACTGTATACTTTCTCAGTTCTGATATCACCCATGTGCATCATTTTAGCACTTTCTCCAGTGCATCTGTATTTTCTTTTACAGAATATCATAGAGTAATATAGCACAGAATAACATTCAGTGCATAATGCTTGTGCTGAGACTTTGAGCGAGATAGCCAATTAGTCCCACTCCCCTGCTCTTTCCCCAGAGCCCTGCAAATTTTTCCCTTTTACACATTTATTCAATTCTTTTTTGAAAGTTATTATGGAATCTGCTTCCACCACTCTTTCGTGTAGTTCATTCGTAACAACACACTGCATAAATTTTTTCCCCATTTCACCACTAGTTCTGCCAGTGGCCTTAAATATGTGTCTTCTTGTTACCCACCCTTTGTGACTGGAAACAGTTTCTCCTTATTTACTCTAACAAAACCATCCATATATCCTTTTAATAATATGGACGCTAGAACTGTGCACGGTTATTCCCAAGTATGATCTCACCAAGGTTCTGTACAAATTTAACGTAACTTTTCTGCTTTTCAATTCTATCCCTCCAGAAATGAATCCCAGTGCTTTTTTATGGCCTTATTGTGTGATAAAGTCAGGAATTTGGTGCAAGTGGGAATTATATGGTAAGTATTTCTCAAGTTGACTTGGAGGTTAACGTTAGGAATTTGACTTGCAACTTCAAAAACCGTAGAGAAACTGCAAGTTAGTTAAGATCTGTAGAAAGAGAAGCAGAGTTAACGTTTCGGGTCAGTGACCCTTCTTCGGAACTGACAAATATTAGAAAAGTCACAGATTATAAACAAGTGAGGTGGGGGTTGGGCAAGAGATAACAAAGGAGAAGGTGCAGATTGGACCAGGCCAATCCAATCCTGGTCAATCCTGTGGCCTGGTCCAATCTGCACCTTCTCCTTTGTTATCTCTTGCCCAACCCCCACCTCACTTGTTTATAATCTGTGACTTTTCTAATATTTGTCAGTTCCGAAGAAGGGTCACTGACCCGAAACGTTAACTCTGCTTCTCTTTCTACAGATGCTGCCAGACCTGCTGAGTGAATCCAGCATTTCTTGTTTTTGTTTCAGATTTCCAGCATCCGCAGTATTTTGCTTTTAAGTTAGTTAAGATACCTAGTTAACAGAAACTGCCTGTCAATGGCAACTACCTGTCCATCAGTAGTAAGCTGTAGGTGTTAAGTACTGTCAGCAAGAAGTTGAATTAGCAGTTGTAACTTGGGTGTGACTCAAAATTCTATAAACATAAGTAGTATCTGCTAGTATCAGAGTGAGTCGTACCGAGTGGTCTTGAAAAGAGTGCAGCCTTAACAGGGAGCTGAAGTCGGGAATTTGGTGCAGAGGGCCAGAGGTGCTGCTTTTTTTTTAACCTCCCATACTTATCATGGAAGCTTGAGGCAGTCGGTAATATTTTTGTCCACTGTTTAGTGCAAGTTAGTGCACCAAAAGAAAACAAAATGCTTACAACAAACTAAAAACTATATGCAATAATACAAATAACCTAGAAAAAGATATAGCAGAGCAGTTAGTGTCTCGTGTCTCTGGATTGCACAATGCAGGGATCTAGGAGAGTGAGAGTGTCCCAAGCGAACACATCTGCAGTAGATGTCCCAGTCTCGAATTGCTCAGGTTCAGAGTCATTGCGCTGGAGTGTGAGTTGGAGACACTCAGACACATACGAAAGGGAGAGCTGTACCGCGACAGTTGGCTCCAGACTTTGATCACACCTCCTAGAGAGGTACAGGTTCAGAATGGGGTTGGTTGTGTACAGAGTAAGGGAACCCAGGGAATGAAGAACACCAGAAACTGATCTTATCCAACAGGTACTGTGTACTTGCAACTAGTGAAGATAAGGATAAAGACTGTCAGAAGGACAGCTAGAATGTGGACCGTGGTAACTTGGAGCAGGAGACTGACCAAAGGGAGGGGGGAAGGCCTAATGTAGTTGTGGGGGATCCAATAATTACGGGGACATCCTTCATAAGCAGGATCAAGTGTCCTGCATGGTTTGTTGCCTGCTTGGGGCCAGGGTGAGGGGCATCTTGAACTGACTTAAAAGGATTTGGAGGGGGTGGGGCAGAGGATCCAGTTGTCGTCCATGTTGAGCCCAGCGAGATAGGCAAGAGATCCTTTATGGAGAGTACTAGGAGCTGAATAAAAGGACAGGATGTAAAGGATTAAAATCTCTCAATTATTACCCAAGTGACATTCAAATTGGTATCAGGGTGAACTCATAGCTGAAAGAGTGGTATGGGAAAGAAGGGTTCCATTTAGAAACAGGAAGATGTATGCTACAGAAGGAGGCCATTTGGCCCATCATGTTTGTGCTAGCCAAAAATGAACAATCCAGCCTAATCCCGTGTTTCATTCTGGGTCCGTAGTCCGTAGGTCAAGGCACCTCAGGTGCATATCCAGATATTTTTAAGGTAGTGAGTTCCAAACCCTCACCACCCTCTGGGTGAAAAAAATATTCCTCAACTCCCCCCTAAATCCTTCTACCAATTACTTAAAGTCTATGCCTTTGGTTATTGGCCTCTCTGCTAATGGAAATAGGTCCCTCCTATCTAGGCTCCTCATAATTTTATACACCACGATTAAAACTCCCCTCAGCTTCCTTTGTTCCAAAGGAAACAACCCAACCGTATCCAATGTTTTCTGATAACTAAAATTCTCCATTGCTGGCAACATCCTTGTAAATTTTCTCTGTACCCTTTCCAGTGCATTCACATCCTTCCTGTAATGTGGTGACGAGAATTATGTAAACATAGGAACAGGAGTAGGCCGTTCAGCCTGTCGAGCCTGCTCTGCCATTCAATTAGATCATGGCTGATCATCTACCTCAATGCCACTTTCCTGCACTATCCCCATATCCCTTGATGTCATTTGTCTCCAGAAATCTGTCGATTTCTGTCTTGAACATTCTCAGTGATTGAGCTTCCACAGCCCTCTGGAGTAAAGATTCCAAAGACTCACCACCCTCTGAGTGAAGAAATTCCTCCTCATCTCAGTCTAAAATGGCCTACCCCTTATTCTGAGACAATGTCCCTTGGTTTTAGACTCACCAGCCAGGGGAAACATCTTATCTGCATTCACCTTGTAACACCAAGTAAGAATTTTGTAAGTTTCAAAGTGATCACCTCTCATTCTTCGAAATTCTAGAGAATACAGGCCCAGTTTCTGCAATCTTGCCTCATAATACAATCCCACCATCCCAGGGATTAGACTGGTGAATCTCCGTTGCACTCCCTCTATAACAACTATATCCTTCTTTAGATAAGGAGACCAAAATTGTACGCAATACTCCAGCTGCGGTCTCACCAAGGCCCTATACAATTGCAGCAAGACATCTTTACTTCTGTACTCAAATACCCTTGCGATGAAGGTCAACACCATTTGCCTTCTTAATTGCTTGTTGCACCTACATGCTAGCTTTTAATGAGTTGTGAACAAGGACACCAAGATCCTTTTGGATATTAATGCTTCCCAACCTCTCACCATTTCAGAAATACACTGTATTTCTGTTTTTTCTACCAAAGTGGATAACTTCACACATATATTCTATCTGCTACATCTTACCCATTCATTTAGCCTGCCCAAGTCCGCTTGAAACCTCCTTGCATCTTCCTCACAACTTACATTCCCATCAGCAAATTTGGAAATATGACAATTGTTCCCCACATCCAAATCATTGATATAGATTGTGAACAGCTGTGGCCCGAGCACTGATCCTTGCGGTACCCCACTAGTAACAGCCTGCCATCCTGAGAATGACCCCATTTATTCCTACTCTCTGCTTTCTGTCTGTTAATCAATTCTCAATCCATACGAGTATATTTCCCCCAATTCCATGTGCTCTAATTTTGTTTACTAACCCCCTGTGTGGACCTTATCAAAATCAGTACTCTAGCTAGTGTTTTCTACAGTTCTAGAATAACCTCCCTGCTTTTATACTCCCAGCCTCGGCCAATAAAGAAAGGTATCTCGTATGCCTTTTTGACCACCTTTTCTGCCTGCTGTACCTTCAAAGTTCTGTGGACATGCACTCCAAGGTCCCTCTGTTCCTCAACACTTCTCAGAATCCTACCATTTATTGTGTACTCCTTTGCCTTGTTTATCCTCCCCAAATGCATTACCTCACACTTCTCCCGGTTTGAATTCCATTTGCCATTTGTCTGCCCATCTGACCAGCCCATTGATATCTTTCTTCCTCACTATCAATCACATGGCCAATTTCTGTATCATCTGCAAACTTCTTAATTATTCCCCCTACATTTCAATCCAAATCGAACAGCGAGGGGCCTAAACTGAGCCTAGTAGAACTGGAAACATTCTTCTAGTCACAAAAACACCTGTTGACCCTAATTTACTGAGCCAGTTGTGGATCCATCTTGCCACTTTCACTTGGAATCCATGAGTTTTAATGTTCTAACCAGTCTGTCATGTGGTACCTTGCCACAAACCTTGCTAAAGTACATGTAGACTACATCAAATATGCTATTCTCATTGACCCTCCTTGTTACCTCCTCAAAAAATTCAATCAAGTTAGTTCCTTAACAAATCAATGCTCATGGTCATTGATTAACCAGTGCCTTTCTAAATGATGATTTATACTGTTCCTCAGAATATTTTCCAATAGTTTTCCCACGACCGAAGTTAGGCTGACTAGCCTGTAATTATTTGGGCTATCCCTTCCTCCCTTTCGAAACAATGGTACAATGTTAGCAGTCCTGTGGCACCATGCCTGTAACCAGTGAGGATTGGAAAATGATGGTCAGAGCATCCATTATTTCTTCCCTTGTTTCCCTTAGCAGCCTGGGATATATTTCATCTGGGCCTGGTGATTTATGCACATTCAAGGATGATAAACACCTTAATTTCCTCTGTTACTATGTTCGTTCCATCCAATATTTCACACTCCTCCTCCTTAACTACAATGTCTAATTCATCCCTCTCTTTTGTGAAAATAGATGCAGCATATTCATTAAGAACCATGCCCATGTCTTTTGCCTCCACACACAAGTTACCTTTTTGGTCTCCAATTGGGCCTCCTCTTTCCTTAGTTATCCTCTTGTTTTTTATCTATTTATAAAACACCTTTGCGTTTTCCTGATTTTACTTGACAATGTTTTTCATGCCCTCTCTTTGCTTTCCTAATTCCCTTTTTCATTTTACCCCTGCACTTTCACTATTCTTCTAGGCTTTCTGCAGTATCGTGCTCTTGGCATCTGACAGGACCTTTTTTTGCTCTGCATGCTGTTTAACATCTAGCGGGTCTAGATTTGGGAGTCTCGCCCTTTTGCTTTCTGAATCCTCTTTAGCTCCTTCTTGAATTCCTCTGACTGCTCTGACACTGATTTACCTTCAAGTAGCTGTTTCCAGTCCGCTTTTGCCAAATCACATCTCGACTTAGTAAAATTGGCCTTTTTTCAGGTTAAAAATTTTACTCTTGGTCTATCTTTATTCTTTCCCATTACTATAAATCTAGCGGAATTATGATCACTGCCACTAAAACAGTCTCCCACTGATATTCCTTCCACCTGCCCAGATTCACTCCCTAAAACTAAGTCCAGAATTGCCCCTTCTCTTGTTGGGTTTGCTGCCTACAGGCTAAAGCAGTTCTCCTGAATGCATTTTAAGAATTCAGTGCCCTTTATACCTGTTACACTGAATTTGGTTGGTATCCTTCTATCTACATGATGGGCACATAGCAAACAATCTATTTCGGTGGGGTGTCTTGGTACACCTTTGCTGATGGCTGTAAAAGCCAATCCTTGAGAGGCAGGTTCTGCCACAAGTGCCGCACGTGAAGCTGCCAGGTGACGCTGTGAGTTGTAGTTTTTGATGTTGGCACCTGTTGCTAAGTTGCTGTAGCAACTGGTCATCATGGTAGTGCACAGCAGTCCACAGGATGTGTCGCTATTTCCCTCTTTCTCTCGTGAGTGACTCCCAGGGCCTTCATGTCACGCTTGAAAGCATCCTTGAAGCAGAGCTTTGGGGACCCCACTGGTTGTCTGGCCCTGGCTACCTCACCAGACAGAAGGTCTGTGACTGTCTTCCATCCTGCGGACGTGTCTGATCCACCAAAGCCGCCTCTGTTTGATCAGTGCCAACACACTTGGGAGCTCTGCCTTTGAGAGGATTTCGCATTTGTAATGTTGTCCTGCTGGGATATGCCCATAATGCACTGCAGACAGCAAAGATGGTAATTATTGAGCTGCTTTTCCTGGTAGCTGCACGTTGCCCATGTTTCACAGCCATACAGCAAGGTGCTGAGAACATAGGCCTTATAAACCATCAACTTGGTCCTAAGGATCAGCTTGGTGTTATTCCAAAGTTGGTAGCTGCTTTCCCAATGCGTGTATTGAGCTCTGCATCAATGTACAGATTGTCTGACCCTGTGGAACCAAGGTAGCAGAATTTGCTAACCACTTCCAGTGGGTGTTATTTAACGCGATCAGAGGCAGAGATGCAACACCTTGTCCCATGACCACAGTTTTCCTGATGCTTATAGTCAAGGAGAACAGGCACTGGAGAGACAATCCATGAGTCTTTGTAGCTGAGTTTCTGTGTGAGCGACTAGCACAGCATCATCAGCAAAGAGGAGTTCTCTGATCAGAACGCAATGTGTTTTTGATTTCACTTATAGATTGATAGATTGTAGAGCTTGCCATCTGACCTAGTGTGCAAGTAGACTCCTTCCATAACTGCAGCGAAGGCAAAGGTCAGCAGCACAGAGAAGAAGATGCCAAACAGAGTGGGGACCAGGACATAACACTGTTTCACTCCATTCTTCACTCTGAAACTGTCAGAAGTGAAGCCATCAAACTGTGCAGTGCAGTGTGTGTTGTCATTGAAGGAGCGGATGAGACCGAGGAGCTTCGGTGGACAACCAATGTTTTCCAAAATCTTGCAGAGCCCTGCTCTGCTGACTGTGTCGAATGCCTTAGTGAGAATTACAAAAGTAAGGTTCTGTTCCCTCCACTTCTCCTGTAGCTGGCGAATGGAGAAGATCATGTCCGCAGTATATTTGCTGGCACGGAAACTGCACTGTGCTTTCAGGCACTCGGTCTGCAAGTACATGGAGTCTTTTTGGTATGACCCTGGCAAAAGCCTTCCCCGTGATGCTAAAGAGTGAGATGCCCCTGTAATTCTGGCAGTCTCCTCTGCCGCCTTTGTTTTTGTATAGTGTGATGATTTTGGCGTCACATATCTCCTGTGGAACAGAGCCTACTTTCCAGCAGAGAAGGAGAAGGTGGCAATAGATGGGACTTTCCATGCTGGAGTGGTTCGGCTGGGATTCCATCCTTGCTGAGCGCCCTTCTACTCGCTAGGCGGTGTATGGCCTCTTGAGCTCCAGTGGTGAGGGTTCGTCATCTAACTTATTCATGACTGGAAGTTGCGGGAGAGTGTCGAGCGCAGACTAGTGGATGTTCGACTCACAGGAGTACAGCTCACAGTAGTGTTCAGCCCAGCGGAACATCTGTTTACTTCTGTCAGCGAGTACGTCACCATCTGCCGACTTCAGGGCAGCAACTTTGGTGATGGCAGGGCCAAACGCCCTCTTGATCCCTTCGTACATAGATTGTAGATTTCCTTTGTCACAGGCAGTTTAGATTTCTTCACATAAGTTTGTTTGCACGGTTTCTCCCTCTCCTTTGCACAGCTGACTTGGCTACTTTCAGTTCGTGCAGTGTTTTAGTTGTTGGGTTTATTGTTCTACATCATGTAGACTTTGTTTTTAGCATCAATGACCAACATAATCTCAGCTGAGTAGGTCTCAAACCAGCCCTTCTTGTGGATTCCGCCTTTACTAAATGATGCTTCTGCTGCTTCATAGATGATTGAGCTCCGTGATTTGCAAGCTTCATCAATACCGTATCAGTGCTTCCTATTAAAGCTTTGGTGGGTAGCAAGCGTTCCAGCGACAGTGCGAAATGCTGGTATTTGGCATCATTACTTATGCAGGGATGTTGATGTGTGGTGGGCCGTCATGTTTGGAACTGTAGAACGTTCGGTGATGCACCTTCACTCTGCTGCTAAGAGAGTGGCCAGTGTCACAATCTGCGCTGTGGTCGGTGCGGGCGTGAAGAACACTGGGCAGATCGTGCCTCCTTGTGATGACTAGGTCTAGTTGGTGTCAATGTCCAGACCTTGGGAGATGCCATGATACCTTGTGGCAACGTCTGCCCTGGAAGAAGGTGTTGGTAATACAGAGTTCATTCAGGGCACAGATCTCAAGAAGACATCATCTGTTATTGTTGATCTTGCCCACCCAATGACGACCGAGGCACATTGGCCATGAATCACTGTTTACCCCAACGCCTGCATTGAAATCACCCAGGATGATTAGCCTCTCGTCATTTAGGATGTTCCTCAGAACGCCACCTCGGGAGTCTTAGAAATGCTCTTTATCTGAGATGCTGGCCTTCAGAGTTGGTGCGTAGACGCATATGATGTTGACTGTGCCTCCATCAGATGATAACCACAGGGACATGAAGCACTCGAGGTTGCTATTGGTGGCTCAATTGACTGTGTCAGCCAGTTACTCACTGCGAAGCCTACACCATGCTCATGGTGATCAGCACTCTTTCCATGCCAGTAGAAGGTGTAATTAACCTCTTGAATAGAGCCTGTGTCGGCTAATCTGGTTTCTCGTGGAGCAGCAATTTTGACACCAAGCTTGTGTAGCTCACGGTCAAGCAGGGCTGTCTTGCGTCCACTAGCTGTGCAGTCTGGGTCATTCATTCCAGGACACATAGTCCTCACATGCCAGTTTCCAAGCTGAAAGGTTACCTTTCTTTGTTTGCTGTGTAGCCTAGGCCTGGTTTTAGGAGGTGCAGACTTGCCTAACATCTATACCCCCCTCTCGACCTCGTAGGCTGGTATCCAGAGGAATAACGAAAGCCAATATGTCTGGGGCCTATTCAGTTGCAGGAGTTTCTGGAAGATGCTAAATTGAGGGCAACACCCATCGCCAAATGGGACTCCATTCCGGATTTTGTTGGGTTTACTCCCTTAGCTATTAGCTCTTGATGCTCAAATTGTTAATGTTGAAGGGACCGACCAGCACTGAATTTATCCCAGTTAATGTTAGGGTAGTTGAAATCCCCTTCCCCTGCAGTTTGTCTCTACACTTCTTGGCAGTTTGCCTACATATTTGCTCTTCTATCTCCCTCTGTTTCAGGTTCTATTGTATATCGCAGCAGTGTCCCAGTATATGGTATACTCCCAGCCCCCCATATGGCCTCATTTGATGCTCATTGTAGCATATTATCCCTCTTCACAGCTGTGATTGTTTCTTTGACCAATACTGTAACCCCCCCTTTCCTTATTTATCCCCCTCTCCATCCCATCTGAAAACCCTGTAACCAGGAATGTTGAGCTGCCATTCCTGCCTTACTTTAAGCTGCATTTCAATAATAGCTGTGATATGATACTTCAAAGAGTCAGGGATACTGGCACCAGCAGTGGGGCGGGATGGAACAGAAGATGCTGTATAATTAATATGCAGCAGTATTTACAATAGGTGAAGAAGTCAGCATGCCAGACATCCCAAGGAAACTATTATTGAATCAGTGACAGGGACTCGAGGCTTACAAGGGAAATTAGAGATAGCATCAGATCCAAGGAAGAGGCATATAGATTTGCCAGAAAAAACAACAGACCTGAGGATTGGGAGCAGTTTAAAATTCAGCAAAGGAGGACCAAGGGATTGATTAAGAAGGGGAAAATAGAGTATGAAAGCAAGCTTGCGGGGAACATAAAAACTGACTGTAAAAGTTTCTATAGGTATGTGAAGAGAAAAAGATAGGTGAAGACAAATGTAGGTCCCTTACAGTCAGAAACAGGGGAACTTATTATGGGGAACAAAGAAATGGCTGACCAACTAAATGCATACTTTGGTTCTGTCTTCACAAAGGAGGACACAAATATCATACTGGAAATGTTGGGGAACACAGGGCTTAGTGAGAGGGAGGAACTGAAGGAAATCAGTATCAGTAGAGAAATGGTGTTGGGGAAATTGATGGGATTGAAGGCCGATAAATCCCTAGGGCCTGATGGTCTGCATCCCAGAGTACTTAAGGAAGTGGCCCTAGAAATAGTGGATGCATTGCTTGTCATCTACCAAGATTCTATAGACTCTGGAACAGTTCCTACAGATTGGCGGGTAGCTAATGTAACCCCACTATTTAAAAAGGGAGGTAGAGAGAAAGCAGGGAATTGTAGACCAGTCAGCCTGACGCCGGTAGTGGGGAAAATTCTAGAGTCCATTATCAAAGATTTTATAGCAGAGCACTTAGAGAACAGTGGTAGACAAATCTACTAGAATTCTTCGAGGATGTAACTAGTAGAGTTGATGAGGGGGAGCCAATGGATGTGGTTTATTTGGACTTTCAGAAGACTTTCAACAAAGTCCCACATAAGAGATTAGCATGTAAAATTAAAGCGCATGGGATTGGAAGTAATGTATTGCGATGGATAGAAAATTGGTTGGCAGACAGGAAACAAAGAATAGGGATAAATGTGTCTCTTTCCGAATGGCAGGCAGTGACTAGTGGGGTACCGCAGGGATCAGTGCTAGGACCCCAGCTATTCACAATATACATTAATGATTTAGATGAGGGAACTAAATGTAATATTTCCAGATTTTCAGATGAGACAAAACTGGGTTGGAGGGTGAGTTGTGAGGAGGATGCAGAGAGGCTTCAGGGTGATTTGGACAAGTTGAGTGAGTGGGCAAATACATGGCAAATGCAGTATAATGTGGATAAATGTGAGGTGATCCACTTTGGTAGCAAAAACAGGAAGGCAGATTATTATCTGAATGGCTATAAACTGAGAGAGGGGAATATGCAGCAAGACCTGGGTGTTCTCGTTCACCAGTCGCTGAAGGTAAGCATGCAGGTGCAACAGGCGGTAAAAAAGGCAAATGGTATGTTGGCCTTCATAGTGAGAGGATTCGAGTACAGGAGCAGGGATGTCTTGCTGCAATTATACAGGGCCTTGGTGAGGCCACACCTGGATTATTGTGTGCAGTTTTGGTCTCCTTATCTGAGGAAGGATGTTCTTGCTTTAGAGGGAGTGCAGCGAAGGTTTATCAGACTGATTCCTGGGATGGCGGGACTGACGTATGAGGAGAGATTGAATTGGTTAGGATTATATTCGCTGGAGTTCAGAAGAGTGAGGGGGGATCTCATAGAAATCTATGCAATTCTAACAGGACTTGACAGGGTAGATGCAGGAAGGATGTTCCCGATGGTGGAGGAGTCCAGAACCAGGGGTCAGAGTCTCAGGATATGGGGTAAACCTTTCAGGACTGAGATGAGCAGAAATTTCTTCACCCAGAGAATGGTGAACCTGTGGAATTCGCGACCACAGAAAGCAGGTGGAGCCAAAACATTGTATGTTTTCAAGAAGGAGTTAGATATAGCTCTTGGGTTTAAAGGGATCAAAGGATGTGGGGGGAAAGCGGGAACAGGCTACTGAGTTGGATGATCAGCCATGATCATAATGAATGGCGGAGCAGGCTCGAAGGGCCGAATGGCCTACTCCTGCTCCTATTTTCTCTGTATGTTTCAACAAAATTAACATAAGCAAAATAACAATAATGGAGAAATTAATGGCACTGAAGAGCAACAAATCCCAGGATCGGATGGTTTCCATCCCAGGGTTTTAAAAGAAGTAGGTCAGAACAGGTGCCCTAACTAGAATCTTCCAAAAAAGTTCTCTCGATTTGGGAACCATTCCTTTCGATTGAAAAATTGCACATGTCACTCTGCCGTTTAAGAAAGGTGACAGCGGGAAACCAGGGAATTATTGACCAGTTAGTCAGAAAATTACTGGAGTCTATAATTAAGTTTGATTGACTGACTACCTTGAACATTTTCAGCTAATTAGGGAGAGCCAGCATGGGTTTGTAAAGGGTAGATAGATAATGCCTGATGAATCTGGTAGAATTTTTTAATGAGGTGACTAAAGTAGTGGACAAGGGAATGTCGATGGATGTTATTTCTATGGACTTCCAGAAGGCATTTGATAAAGTCCCCATAAGAGAGTGTTGGGCAAAGTTGAAACTCATGGAATTGAAGGCAAATTATTGACCTTGGAAAATTGGCTGAGCAGAAGGAGAAAGAGTAGGGATAATTGTCAGATACATGTATTGGCAGGATATGCCTAGTGGTGCGTGCAATGATCTGTGTTGGGCTTCAATATTCACTGAGTTCATTAACAACTTAGACAATGGGATAGAAAGCCACCTATCCAAATTTACCAGTGGCACAAAGATAGTCGGCATTGTAAGCAATGTCACAAGAAGAATAAAATTACAAAGCAATATTAATAGATTAAGTGAATGGGCTAAACCGTGGCAAATAGATTTCAATGTAGGAGAATGTGAGGTCATGCACTTTGGACCTAAAAAGGACTGAACAGGATATTTTCTAAATGGTGAAAAACTAGAAACATTGGAGGTCCAGGTATATAGATCGTTAAAATGTCATGAGCAGGTGCAAAAAATAATCAAAAAGGCTAATGGCCTTTATATTTGGAGGGATAGATACAAGGGGGTAGAAGTCGTGCTTTAGCTCTACAAAGCCCTGGTTAGACCACACTTGGAGCACTTTGAGCAGTTCTAAGCACCACATCTTAGGAATGTTATATTGGCCTTGGAGGGAGTGCAGTGTAGATTTTCTAGAATGATTCCAGGACTCCAAGAGTTAAGCTAGAAGGAGAAGTTAAACAAAGTAGGGCTGTATTCCCTGGAATTTAGAAGGTTGAGGGGATTTGATTGAATTTTTCAAGATCTTCAGGGAAACAGATAGAGTAAATAGAGAGAAACTATTTTTGCTAGTTGAGGAATCTAGGGCTAGGGGAAATCATCAAAAATTTACAGCCAGATCTTTCAGGGGTGAAATTAGGAAAAACTTCTTCATGCAAAGAGTGATGGAAGTTTGGAACTCTCTTCCACAAACAGCAATGGATGCTAGATCAATTGTTAATTTTAAAACTGAGATTGGTAGAGCTTTGTTCGCTAAAGGTATTAAAGGATATGGGACAAAGGTGAATATATGGAGATTACTCACAGATCAGCCATGATCACACTGAGTGAGAGAACAGGTCTGTGGAGTTAAATGGCCTCGTCCTGTTCCTATGTTCCTATTGACCTGTGTCACTACTTTTAGTGATCTGTACCCCAGATCCCTTTGCTCCACCAGCCCGTTTAGAAATTTACTTTCAAAGGAGTATGTGGCTTCCTTATTCTTCCTATCAAAATGCACCACCTCGCACTTATCTATATTAAAATTCATTTACATATTAGACAAACATTCTTCAAGTTTATTGGTCTTGGAATTTGTTTCCTTTTTCGGCAGTATTAACAATGCCGCCCCCGCAATTTGGTGTCACTTGCAAATTTTGAAATTGTACTTCCGATTTCCAAGTCCTAATCATTAATGTAAATGGCAAACAGTGTGCTTCCCGCACCGATCCTTGTGTAACACCATTTCCCACCTTTTCCCAGTTTTAATAGTGGCGCTTAACATCTACAACCTGTTTTCTGTTTTGTAGCCAACTTGCTACTTGTCCCCTATCTCCACATGCTCTGGACTTTAGTTATGAGTCTACGATGTGGTACCTTATTGATAGCTTTTTGAAAAATCCAAATATATTACATCGATTACATTACCTTTGTCTACTCTTTCTGTTACTTCCAAGAATCCAGTCAGCTTGATCAACCATGAGCTTCTGTTTTGGATTCCATGCTGGCTACTCTTTGTCATATTTTCCATTTCTCGATCTCTTTTACATCTGAGTAAAGATGTCATTATCTTTCCTACCAGCAGTGTTAAGTTAATTAGTCTATATTTCCTGGCCTTGTTCCATCTCTCATTTTAAATATAGGAATCACTTTAGCTGGCAGCCAGCCCCCTGGCACTATTGCCTTTTCTAAACGCTTTAAGAAATACTGAATATTACCACTGCCATCTCATCATCAATTTATTTTAATATGTGCAGATCCAATCCATGTTTGCAACCTCTGGTTCCGCTGACTATAAAGAAACCCTGTGTGATGTAAAGTTGCAGCTCCCTGGCCATCCAGGATGCAGTGTTAAAAATGCATTTTACTCAGTTACAGACATGAATGTTGTCTAATAGGCCAACAAGAGGCAAACAATGAGAGAGAGGGGGGAAAAGTGAGGCTGCTGAATACAGGAGCCAACTAAAAACCAATCCATTCCAAGGCTAAACCACAACACTGAGTCATTAAAGTGGCTAACTTCCCTCTGATAAATAACTCAGGCTAAGAGCGGTGTTCAGACAGGATGGACTTGGTTTGACTTGTGGTGACATCTGCCACTGTTTTATGTTTTATTCTGGAATCAGTGACTTTGTCCATTTGTTTTTTTGTTTCCTTTATAGAAATATATTGACAATGAAATGAACAGTCCACTTTATCTCAGTCATGTGCGGGTTTTATTCATATCTGTTTTACCTGATACTGTGACCTTTGCTAAGACTTAATGCTCAGAGTCACGTTTCCCATTCAGAACCAATGGAGTGTATGTGTGGGAAAGGATAGGAAATGGATCTCTGATTCTGAAACAGCTTCAGTAGCTTATCTCATTAATTTAACAAATATATTGAATGGGTATGTCACTGCACTCTTCAGCTCCTTTCTGAACTTGGTCTGAGTCACTGCATAAATACAGGTATTGGTGCAGGAGCTGAGGAGCTGAAGCATTGCTCCTGAAGAAGCCACAATATAGGCTGGATCATTTGCAGTGTAGTATTTAATGTTGCTAATTCGCTGATACATATAAAACGCCACATCTGTCATCCACAGCAGTATAAAGCTGCCCGATATGGTGAAGAGTAAAATCATTGACTTCCTTCGGCTCTCCATCTCTGGATCCTTGTTATTTTCTTCATTGCTGTGGCTCCGGAGACCCCTGCGAATTCTACTGGCCTGTAAAATGTATCTGACGGTAAATGAATTGAGCAGCAAAATCAGAACAAAGGGAACACAAGGAACCAAAATGCGGTGAAACAGCTCGAACATGGTCCAAGAAGGGGAAATGTACAAGTTTAGTGCAGTGCTGCATCGCCAAGATATGTTATTAATAACAAAACGAGGTTCATACCTAAAGTACCAGGGGACACACTCGAAACAGCCCAACACAGTCACTGTGCTGATAACCACAGCTGCCGTTCTTTCAGTGCAATATTTGTTTTTCAGACTTTGCCAGCATATAATTACAAACCGATCAAAGGTGAATGCGACCGTTAACCATACAGAAACAGTCGTGGCTCCATAACGCAGGAATTCATTGAGGCAACAAACAGGAGTGGAATCCAGAAAAGAACTGGAATAATAGTAACAGATCCTAAACAATATCACATCGGAGATAACGACCAGGAGGTCTGCTACTGCCATTCCCACCAGGTAGTGAGTGATGCATTTGGAGAGATCACACTTTCCTCGGCACAAGATTACAATCGCCACCGTGTTAGCTGTAAGGAAAAATGCAATGAAACTATCCGAAAATAAAACAAAAGTGTTAATGATGTATTTCTCTGACAGTTGAAGTGTATTATATCCAGCAAAAGAAACTTGTCCCTCTATCTAGAATCATTATTTCATAGAATGAAATAACACAGGAGGCAATTTAGCCCCTCATGCCTCTACTGGCTCTTTGAAAGAGTTCCAATTAGTGCCACTGTCCAGCTTTTTCCCCATAGCCCTGTGCATTCTTTACTTCAAGTATTTATCCAATTCCCTTTTCAAAATTATTATTGTCTCTGCTTCCATCACCCTTTCAGGTGGTGGATTCCAGATCATAACGACAGGTCAACACAATCATTAACATTTGTGCCACACAAGTACCAGGCAATGATCATTTCCAACAAAAGAAAATCTCCCCTTGATATTCAACAGCATTACCATTGCTAAATCCCCACCATCAACATCTTGGGGTTACCATTGACCAGAAACTTAACTGGACCAGCCACAGAAATCCAAGAGCATGTCAGAGGCTGGGTATTTGCACCTCCTGAGTCCCAAAAGCCTGCCAACCATCTACAAGGCACAAGTCAGGAGTGTGATTGAATACTTCCATGTGACTGGATGAGTGCAACTCCAACAACACTCAAGAAATTTGACACCATCCAGGCCAAAACAGCCCACTGATTGGGACCCCAATCGCCAACTTAAGCATTCACCACTATTGCACAGTGGTAGCTGTGTGTACCATCTACAAGATGCAGTGCAGCAACTCGCTAAGGCTCCTACGATAGCACCTTCCAAACCGCAACCTCTACCACCTAGAACAAGGGCAGCAGACACATGGAAACACCACTATTCTCAAGTTCCCATCTGAGTCATACACCATCCTGACTTTCACTGTCACTGGGTCTCCCTTTCTAACAGCACAGTGGGTGAACTGACACCACAAGGACCGTAACAGTTCAAGAAGGCGGCTCACCATCACTTTCTCAAGGGCAATTAGGACTGGGCAATAAATGCTGGCCTTGTCAGTGACGCCCACACCCCATAAGTGAATAATTTAAAAAACTCACTGCATAAGAAATTTTCTCATTTTGCCAATTACTTAATCTGCCAATTACTTTAAATCTGTGTCCTCGGTTACTGACCCTCTTGTCATTGGAAACAGTTTCTCCTTATTTATCTATCAAAACCCTTCATGATTTTGAATACCTCTATTAAATTCCTGCGTTAAAGAGAACACTTCCAGCTTATTTAGTCTCTCCAACTGAAGGCCCTCCCCGTTACCATTCTCCTAAATCTCCTCAACGCCCTCTCTGAAGCCTTGACATCCTTCTTAAAGTTTGTTGCCCAGAATTGGATACAGTACACTAGCAGGAGCTTAACTAGTGTTTTCTAAAGGTTTAGGATGGCACCCTTACAAATACAAAGTACTCATTCAGTACTTCAACCATGTCCTTTACCTCCCTTCCTTTGCCAACCCTTTTACTCTTTACATGCTTGTAAGATGTTAGACTGTACCTTTTTCTATATCACGAGCTATTTTTTCTCATATTCTCTGCCCGTGGGTTCCCTTTATCAGTTCTCCTCTACATTTCTGTATTCTGCTTGATTCTCAGCTGTATATTGATCCTGGTATTTATCAATAGCTTTCCTTTTCTGTTTCATTTTAATGCCAGGGAACTCTAACTTTGGGAGTCCTTCCTTCCCCCTCAGAGGAATGTGTTTACTTTGTACTCGAACCCTTGAAGGCCTCCCTGTGTTCAGTGAGTTTACCTGCCAATCATAGTTTCCAATCCACCCCGACCAGATCCCCTTTCAACTCTCAGCAATGAACCCTCCTCCAGGTGACTTCTCAGCAATGAGAGTTAGTCATCCCGATTAGTGTTGTAGGGCTGAGCTATTTCTGCAGCACCTCGGGACGCAAGTAAATATTATTTGAAAGCACTTAGAGAAAAAAAAGGTATCATGGCTTTAAACATTGAATTGTTTCATTATATCTTATCATTTGCATACAGTGAAACCCAAACAGTGTGGAGGCTCATTGCCTCCAATCCGGAGTCAACTGCGGGCCGCTGAATTACAAATATGTATGAAATATTGATCAGATTCTGTCCATACCAAGCTATTTCAACTATGCACAATTCCCCACACTCAGTGCAAAGGAAATCAGGGATAAACCTTCACTAGATGCCTGTATTTGTACACACATGTACAATCTAGATCAAAGTTTATCAGCTGATCCGAGAAAAAAAATAAAGTTCCCACCTAGTAACGTGGCACCTGTCAGAAATCCAACGATATTTCACCGTCAGAGTGAAGGATCGGTGAAAAAGCGAGGGATACACGGTGCTGAATAGACGGCAGAACTGGCTAAAATAGCTTTACAATCGTATGGTATCGCTTACCGAGAACACCCAGCACTGCAATAACCGCGTAGTAAATGAATTCGACTTGGAGAATTATGAATTGTTGATACATTCTATGTGAGAAAGGATGCTGGTGCCTGTGACCTGTTGTTCTCCAATGGGCTTCTTTATACAGTGAGGTACCCCACTCCGCTGAGACTGGAAAGGTTGCATCATCCGCCCTGTATGTTTATGGAACAGAATATTCCTGAATGCACAAGATACATGGGGACTCGCCAATTAACAAGGCATCGATAGGAGGTCCCAAGGTATTCACTGTGCTCCGAAGGGCGTGCTGAGTTCAGGCAGCGAAAGCAACCTGTTTGATTCTGAGAGTAGGATTTCTTTATTAAACGTGGGATCGTCCCTTATTGACTCATGCAGCCGAATCTATTTGAATGTATTCGTTATGTCTGAACTGCAGTTGCTAAGATTGTCATTACAACCATTTACAACCAGACCGTTCTGTTTCCTGTTAACATCTTCGCAGTGGTAACTTCTCCATGTTCTGAAGGCAGTTTTAATCTGTTGCATTCGCTTTACAGCTATTCTCTTCGAGGATTTATCCAATTCCCCTTGGAAAGTTACTATTGAAACTGCTCCACCGCCCTTTCAGGCTGCATAAAAACATTCTGTCCCTCTGATTCTTTTGCCAATTACCTTAAATCTGTGCCTTCTGGTTACTGATCCTTGTTGAAATCTCTTCATTTACTCCATTAAAACAATTCCTACATTTCTATGATTCTTTTCCTTTCTCTGATCTAAGGAGAACAATTTCAGCTTCTCTAATCTCTCCATGTTCCTGAAGTCCCTCAAACCACTTACAATTGGTTTTATTCTTTCATGGGATGTCAGTGACGCTGGCAAGGCCAGCATTTGTTGCACATTCCTAATTGCTCTTGAGAAGGTGATGGTAAGCTACCTTCTTGAACTGTTGCAGTCTGTGTGGTGCAGGTGCTGTTAGGAAGGGAGTTGCTGGTTTTTGACCTAGCGACAGTGAAAGAATGGCAGTGATATATTTCCAAGTCAGGATAGTGTGTGACTTGGAGGGGAACTTGCAGATAGCAGTGTTCCCATGCATCTGTTGCCCCTTTTCTTCTAGATGGTAGAGGTTGCCAGTTTGGAAGGTGGTTTTGAAGGAGCCTTGGTGAGTTGCTGCAGTGCATCTTGTAGATGGTACACACTGCTGCCACTGCGTCGGTGGTGGAGGGAGAAAATGTTTAAGGTGGTGGATGGGGTGCCAAACAAGTGGGCTGCTTTGTCCTGGATGGTGCCGCGCTTCTTGAGTGTTGTTGGAGCTGCACTCATCCATGCAAGTGGAGAGTATTCCATCAGACTCCTGACTTGTACCTTGTAGATAGTGGACAGGCTTTGGGGAGTCAGGAGGTGAGGTACTCACCACAGAATTCTCAGCCTCTGACCTGCTCTTGTAGCCATAATAATTATATGGCTGGTCCAGTTAAGGTTCTGGTCAATGGTAACCCACAGGATGTTGATAGTGGGGGATTCAGCGATGGTGATGCCATTGAATGTCAAGGTGAGATGGTTAGATTTTCTCTTGTTGCAGATGGTCAGTGCCTGGCACTAGTGTGGCATGAATGTTACTTGTTACTTACCGGCCCAAGCCAGACTGTCGTCCAGGTCTTGCTGCCTGCGGGCACAGATTACTGTGTTCATTACTATCTGAGAAGTCTCAAATGGTAATGAACACAGTGCAATCATCAGCAAACAACCCCACTTCTAGCCTTATGATTGAAGGAAGGTCATTGATGAAACAGCTGAAGATGATTGGGCCTCGGACCTTGGACCCTGAGAAACTCCTGCAGTGATGTCCTCCAACAGCCACAATCATCTTCCTTTGTGCCAGGTATGACTAACCATTGGAGAGCTTTGCCCCTGATTCCCATTGACCTCAGTTTTGTTAGGGCTTCTTGATACCACAATCGGTCAAATGCTGCCTTGCTGTCAAGGCCAGACACTCTCACCTCTGGAATTCTGTTCTTTTGTCCATGTTTGGACCAAGGCTGTAATGAGGCCCTGGCGGAACCCAAACTGAGTGTCATTGAGCAGGTCATTGCTGAGTAAGTGCTGCTTGACAGCACTGTCAATGACACCTACCATCACTTTGCTAATGATTGACAGTACACTGAATGGCTGGATTAGATTTGTCCTACTTTTTTGTGGACAGGACATACCTAAACAATTTTCCATATTGTTGGGTAGATTGTTGGGTGTTGTAGCTGTACTGGCACAGCTTGGCCAGGGGCACGGCCAGTTCTGGAGAATAAGTTTTCATTACTACAGCTGGGATGTTGTTAGGGCCCATAGCCTTTACTGTATCCAATGTTTTCAACTGTTTCTTGACATCACGCGGAGTGAATCGAATTGGCTTAAGACTGGCATCTGTGATACTGGGGACCTCAGGAGGAGGCCGAGATGGATCATCCACTTGACACTTCTGGTTGAAGATGGTTGCAAATGCTTCAGCCTTGTCTTTTACACTGATGTGTTAGAACAAAGAACAAAGAAAATTACAGCACAGGAACAGGCCCTTCTGCCCTGCAAGCCTGCGCCGATCCAGATCCTCTATCTAAACCTGTCGCCTATTTTCTAAGGGTCTGTATCTCTTTGCTTCCTACCCATTCATGTATCTGTCTAGATACATCTTAAAAGACGCTATCGTGCCCGCGTCTACCACCTCCACTGGCAACGCGTTCCAGGCACTCACCACCCTCTGCGTAAAGAACTTTCCACGCATATCCCCCCTAAACTTTTCCCCTCGCACTTTGAACTCGTGACCCCTAGTAATTGAATCCCCCACTCTGGGAAAAAGCTTCTTGCTATCCACCCTGTCTATACCTCTCATGATTTTGTACGCCTCAATCAGGTCCCCCCTCAACCTCCGTCTTTCTAATGAAAAGAATCCTAATCTACTCAACCTCCCGTCATAGCTAGCGCCCTCCATACCAGGCAACATCCTGGTGAACCGCTTCTGCACTCTCTCCAAAGCATCTACATCCTTTTGGTAATGTGGCGACCAGAACTGCACGCAGTATTCCAAATGTGGCCGAACCGAAGTCTTATACAACTGTAACATGACCTGCCAACTCTTGTACTCAATACCCCGTCCGATGAAGGAAAGCATGCCGTATGCCTTCTTGACCACTCTATTGACCTGCGTTGCCACCTTCAGGGAACAATGGACCTGAACACCCAAATCTCTCTGTACATCAATTTTCCCCAGGACTTTTCCATTTATTGTATAGTTCACTCTTGAATTGGATCTTCCAAAATGCATCACCTCGCATTTGCCCTGATTGAACTCCATCTGCCATTTCTCTGCCCAACTCTCCAATCTATCTATATTCTGCTGTATTCTCTGACAGTCCCCTTCACTATATGCTACTCCACCAATCTTAGTGTCATCTGCAAACTTGCTAATCAGACCACCTATACTTTCCTCCAAATCATTTATGTATATCACAAACAACAGTGGTCCCAGCACGGATCCCTGTGGAGCACCACTGATCACACGTCTCCATTTTGAGAAACTCCTTTCCACTGCTACTCTCTGTCTCCTGTTGCCCAGCCAGTTCTTTATCCATCTAGCTAGTACACCCTGGACCCCATGCGACTTCACTTTCTCCATCAACCTACCATGGGGAACCTTATCAAACGCCTTACTGAAGTCCATGTATATGACATCTACAGCCCTTCCCTCATCAATCAACTTTGTCACTTCCTCAAAGAATTCTATTAAGTTGGTAAGACATGACCTTCCCTGCATAAAACCATGTTGCCTATCACTGATAAGCCCATTTTCTTCCAAATGGGAATAGATCCTATCCCGCAGTATCTTCTCCAGCAGCTTCCCTCCCACTGACGTCAGGCTCACCGGTCTATAATTACCTGGATTATCCCTGCTACCCTTCTTAAGCAAGGGGACAACATTAGCAATTCTCCAGTCCTCCGGGACCTCACCCGTGTTTAAGGATGCTGCAAAGATATCTGTTAAGGCCCCAGCTATTTCCTCTCTCGCTTCCCACAGTAACCTGGGATAGATCCCATCCGGACCTGGGGACTTGTCCACCTTAATGCCTTTTAGAATACCCAACACTTCCTCCCTCCTTATGCCGACTTGACCGAGAGTAATCAAACATCTATCCCTAACCTCAACATCCGTCATGTCCCTCTCCTCAGTGAATACCGATGCAAAGTACTCGTTTAGAATCTCACCCATTTTCTCTGACTCCACGCATAACTTTCCTCCTTTGTCCTTGAGTGGGCCAATCCTTTCTCTAGTTACCCTCTTACTCCTTATATATGAATAAAAGGCTTTGGGATTTTCCTTAACCCTGTTTGCTAAAGATATTTCATGACCCCTTTTAGCCCTCTTAATTCCTCGTTTCAGATTGGTCCTACATTCCCGATATTCTTCCAAAGCTTCGTCTTTTTTCTTGTTGAGCTTGTTGAGCTCCCCCGTCATTGGGGGTGGGGATATTCATGGAGCCTCCTCCATTGTCCACCACCATTCATGACCAGATGTGACAGGACTGCAGATCTCATCCTTTACTTGTGGGATCACATTTCTCTGTCTGTTGCATGCTGCGTCTGCTGTTTAGCGTGCATGTAGTCCTGTGTTGTAGCTTCGCCGCCTTGGCACATCATTTTTAGTTATTCCTGGTGCTGCTCCTAGAATGCTGCCCTGCAGTTCTGATTGAACCAGGATTGATCCCCTGGCTTTATGTTAATGGTAGAGTGGGGGATATGCTGGGCCATGAGGTTGCAGATTGTGTTTGAATACAATTCTGCTGCTGCTGATGGCCACAGCACCTCATGGATGCCCAGATTTGAGCTGCTAGATCTGTTCTGAATCTATCCCATTTCGCACAGTAGTCGTGCCACACAACAGGACAGAGGGTATCCTCCGTGTGAAGACGGGACTTTTACTTCACAAGGGCTGTGCAGTGGTCACTCCTGCCAATACTGTCATGGACAGATGCATCTGCGACAGGTAGATTGGTGAGGACAAGGTCAGGTAGGTTTTTCCCTCTTGTTGGTTCTCTCACCACCTGTCACAGGCCCAATCTGGTAGATAAGTCCTAAGGACTTGGCCAGTTCAGTCAGTAGTGGTGCTACTGAGCCACTCTTGTTGATGGACTTTGAAGGGTCCCACCCAGAGTACATTCTGTGCCCTTGCTACCCTCAATGCTTCTCATGGAGGAGCACTGATACATCAGCTGAGTGAGGGTTGTCGGTGGTAATTAGCAGGAGGTTTCCTTGCCCATGTTTGACCTGATGCCATGAGACTTCATGGGGTCCGGAGTCATTGTTGAGGACTAGGGTCACTCCCTCCTGACTGCCATTATGCCATCACCTGCTGGTGGGACAGGACATACCCAGAATGGTGATGGAGGAGTCTGGGATATTGGCTGTCGGTTATGATTCAGTGAAAATAATGATGTCAGGTGTTACTTGACTGGTTTGTGGGACAGCTCTCCCAGTTTTGGTACAAGCCTCCAGATGTTAGAAAGGAGGACTTTGTAGGGTTGAACAATACTGAAGATCAGCCCTAACCCATGTTTTATAAAGGTTTAGCATAACTTCCATGCCTTTGTTCTCTATTTCTCTATTTACAAAGCCAAGGATCCTGTGTGCTTTCTTAACAATGTCATCAACAATTCCCGCCCCTTCAAAGATTCCTTTAAGTAAACTCACTGTTTAAACCCCCTTTATGCAACCCCTTTAAAATTGTAACATTTAATTTATGTTGCCTCTCCACACTTCTTTGCATCACATTTCACCTGCCATGTGTCTGACCATTTCACCAGTCTGCCTATGCTTGCCTAAAGTCTGTTATCATAAGCTGTACTCTACTATATTTCCTAGTTTCACAAACTTTGAAATTATGCCCTGTATACCCACAGACAAGTCATTAATATATATTTCAAAGGAGCAATAGTTGCAACACAGACCTCTGGCGGATCAGATTGCGTACTTCCCACCAGTTTGAAAAACAGTCATGCACCATTGCTCCCTGCTTTCTGTCCCTTTGCCAATTATGTTTCCACTCTCCCACTGCCCCATTATCCCATGGACTTCAATTTTGCTAACAAGTCTATTATGTGGAACTTTATCAAATGCCTTTTGAAAGGCAGTGCGTTGCAGATCACAATGACTTGCAGTGTAAAACATGTTTCCTCATGGTTCTTTTGTCATAAATCTGTGTCCTCTGTCACTGGAAACAGTGTCTCCCTATTTTTCTATCAAAGCCATTCATGATTTTGAATACCTTTATCAAATCTTCCCTAAACCTTATTTGTTCAAAGGAGAACAATCCCAGCTTCTCCACTCATTTCACACAGCTGAAGTCCCTCGAACCAGTCTAGTAAATCTCTTCTGTACCCTCTCCAAGGCCTTCACATCCTCCCTAAAGTATGATGCCCAGATTTGAACACAATCCTCCTTCAAATCTTCAAACATTGAGATTATGCCCTATACAACAGTGACTGCACTTCAAAAGTACTTTAATTGGCTCTAAAGTGCTTTGGGAATCCAGTGGTGCTGTTTAAATGCAAATCTTTCTTTAGTTCTTTGAGATGAAAGTCCAAGTTAATAATCATCAAAAAGAGCAGTGCTCTGAATACTGACCCCTGGGGAGTAGTACAATATACTTAACTCCTGTCTGAAAAACAACCATTCACCATCACTCTCTTCTTTCCATCCCTTCAACAATTTTGTATCCTCACTGCCACTGTCTCAAGGACTTTAATTTTGCGAACAAACATCTTTTCAAAGTTCGACAACCGCACTACTTTTATCAACGTTTTTCATTACTGAAAGAACTTGACCAGCAGAAACAAGGATATCCAGCAGAAACAAGAATGTCCAGCAGAAACAAGAATGTCCAGTAGAAACAAGAATGCCCACCATTAACAAAGATATCCAGCAGAAACAAGAATGTCCAGCAGAAACAAAAATGTCCAGCTGACACAAGATTGTCCAGCAGAAACAAGGATATCCAGCAGAAAAAAGAATGTCCAGCAGAAACAAGAATGTCCAGCAGAAAGAAGGATGTTCAGCAGAAACAAGGATATCCAGCAGAAACAAGAATGTCCAGCAGAAACAAGGATATGCAGCTGACACAAGAATATCCACCAGAAACAAGGATATCCAGCAGAAACAAGAATGTCCAGCAGAAACAAGAATGTCCAGCTGACACAGGAATGTCCAGCAGAAACATGAATGCCCAGCAGAAACAAGGATGTCCAGCAGAAACAAGAATGTCCAGCAGAAACAAGAATGTCCAGCAGAAATAAGGATATCCAGCAGAAACAAGGATAGCCAGCAGAAACAAGGATAGCCAGCAGAAACAAGAATGTCCAGCAGAAACAAGTATAGCCAGCAGAAACAAGAATGTCCAGCAGAAACAAGAATGTCCAGCAGAAACAAGGATGTCCAGCTGACATAAGAATGTCCAGCAGAAACAAGGATATCCAGCAGAAACAAGAATGTCCAGCAGAAACAAGAATGTCCACCAGAAACAAGGATATCCAGCAGAACCAAGGATATCCAGCAGAAACAAGAATGTCCAGCAGAAACATGAATGCCCAGCAGAAACATGAATGTCCAGCAGAAACAAGGATGTCCAGCAGAAACAAGGATAGCCAGCAGAAACAAGAATGTCCAGCAGAAACAAGTATAGCCAGCAGAAACAAGAATGTCCAGCAGAAACAAGGATGTCCAGCTGACATAAGAATGTCCAGCAGGAACAAGGATATCCAGCAGAAACAAGAATGTCCAGCAGAAACAAGAATGTCCAGCAGAAACAAGGATATCCAGCAGAAACAAGAATGTCCAGCAGAAACAAAAATGTCCAGCAGAAACAAGAATATCCAGCAGAAACAAGAATGTCCAGCAGCAACAAGAATGTCCACCAGAAACAAGGATATCCAGCAGAAACAAGAATGTCCAGCAGAAACAAGAATGTCCAGCTGACACACGAATGTCCAGCAGAAACAAGAATGTCCACCGGAAACAAGGATATCCAGCAGAAACATGAATGTCCAGCAGAAACAAGAATGTCCACCAGAAACAAGAATGTCCAGCTGACACACGAATGTCCAGCAGAAACAAGAATGTCCAGCAGAAACAAGGATGTCCAGCAGAAACATGAATGTCCAGCTGACACAAGAATGTCCAGCAGAAACAAGGATATCCATCAGAAACAAGAATGTCCAGATGACACAAGAATGTCCATCAGAATCAAGGATATCCAGCAGAAACAAGAATGTCCAGCTGACACAAGAATGTCCAGCAGAAACAAGGATATCCAGCAGAAACAAGAATGTCCAGATGACACAAGAATGTCCATCAGAAACAAGGATATCCAGCAGAAACAAGAATGTCCAGCTGACACAAGAATGTCCAGCAGAAACAAGGATATCCAGCAGAAACAAGGATATCCAGCAGAAACAAGAATGTCCAGCAGAAACAAGAATGTCCACCAGAAACAAGGATATCCAGCAGAAACATGAATGCCCAGCAGAAACAAGAATGTCCACCGGAAACAAGGATATCCAGCAGAAACAAGAATGTCCAGCAGAAACAAGAATGTCCACCAGAAACAAGGATATCCAGCAGAAACATGAATGCCCAGCAGAAACAAGAATGTCCACCGGAAACAAGGATATCCAGCAGAAACAAGAATGTCCAGCAGAAACAAGAATGTCCAGCTGACACATGAATGTCCAGCAGAAACATGAATGTCCAGCAGAAACAAGGATGTCCAGCAGAAACAAGAATGTCCAGCTGACACATGAATGCCCAGCAGAAACAAGGATGTCCAGCAGAAACAAGAATGTCCAGCAGAAACAATGATGTCCAGCAGAAACAAGAATTTCCAGCAGAAATAAGGATATCCAGCAGTAACAAGAATGTCCAGCTGACACAGGAATGTCCTGCAGAAACAAGAATGTCCAGCAGAAACAAGGATGTCCAGCAGAAACAAGAATGTCCAGCAGAAATAAGGATATCCAGCAGAAACAAGAATGTCCAGCAGAAACAAGAATGTCCAGCTGACATAAGAATGTCCAGCAGAAACAAGGATGTTCATCAGAAACAAGAATGTCCAACAGAAACAAGAATGTCCAGCTGACATAAGAATGTCACGCAGAAACAAGAATGTGCAGCAGAAACAAGAATGTCCAGCAGAAACAAGGATGTCCAGCAGAAACAAGGATATCCAGCAGAAACAAGAATGTCCAGCTGACATAAGAATGTCCAGCAGAAACAAGAATGTCCAGCAGAAACAAGAATGTCCAACAGAAACAAGAATATCCAGCAAAACCATGGATATCCAGCAGAAACAAGAATGTCCAACAGAAACAAGGATATCCAGCAGAAACCAGAATGTCCAGCAGAAACAAGAATGTCCAGCTGACACAAAAATGTCTAGCAGAAACATGAATGCCCAGCAGAAACAAGGATGTCCAGCAGAAAAAAGGACAGCCAGCAGAAACAAGAATGTCCAGCAGAAATAAGTATAGCCAGCAGAAACAAGAATGTCCAGCAGAAACAAGGATGTCCAGCTGACATAGGAATGTCCAGCTGATAGAAGGATATCCAGCAGAAACAAGAATGTCCAGCAGAAACAGGAATGTACACCAGAAACAAGGATATCCAGCAGAACCAAGGATATCCAGCAGAAACAAGAATGTCCACCAGAAACAAAAATGTCCAGCAGAAACAAGAATATCCAGCAGAAACAAGAATGTCCAGCAGAAATAAGAATGTCCAGCTGACACAAGAATGTCCAGCAGAAACATGAATGTCCAGCTGACATAAGAATGTCCAGCAGAAACAAGGATATCCAGCAGAAACAAGAATGTCCAGCAGAAACAAGAATGTCCAGCTGACATAAGAATGTCCAGCAGAAACAAGGATAACCAGCAGAAACAAGAATGTCCAGCAGAAACAAGGATGTCCAGCAGAAACAAGGATGTCCAGCTGACACATGAATGCCCAGCAGAAACAAGGATGTCCAGCAGAAACAAGAATGTCCAGCAGAAACAAGGATGTCCAGCAGAAACAAGAATGTCCAGCAGAAACAAGAACGTCCAGCTGACATAAGAATGTCCAGCAGAAACAAGAATGTCCAGCAGAAACAAGAATATCCATGAGAAACAAGGATATCCAGCAGAAACAAGGATATCCAGCAGAAACAAGAATTTCCAGCAGAAACAAGGATGTGCAGCTGACACAAGAATGTCCACCAGAAACAAGGATATCCAGCAGAAACAAGAATGTCCACCAGAAACAAGGATATCCAGCAGAAACAAGAATGTCCAGCAGAAACAAGGATGTCCAGCAGAAACAAGGATGTCCAGCTGACACGTGAATGCCCAGCAGAAACAAGGATGTCCAGCAGAAACAAGAATGTCCAGCAGAAACAAGGATGTCCAGCAGAAACAAGAATTTCCAGCAGAAATAAGGATATCCAGCAGAAACAAGAATGTCCAGCAGAAATAAGAATGTCCAGCTGACATAAGAATGTCCAGCAGAAACAAGAATGTCCAGCAGAAACAAGGATGTTCAGCAGAAACAAGAATGTCCAGCAGAAACAAGGATGTGCAGCTGACACAAGAATATCCAGCAGAAACAAGAATGTCCACCAGAAACAAGGATATCCAGCAGAAACAAGAATGTCCAGCAGAAACAAGAATGTCCAGCTGACACAGGAATGTCCAGCAGAAACATGAATGCCCAGCAGAAACAAGGATATCCAGCAGAAACAAGAATGTCCAGCAGAAACAAGAATGTCCAGCTGACATAAGAAAGTCCAGCAGAAACATGAATGTCCAGCAGAAACAAGGATGTCCAGCAGAATCAAGGATAGCCAGCAGAAACAAGAATGTCCAGCAGAAACAAGTATCGCCAGCAGAAACAAGAATGTCCAGCAGAAACAAGGATGTCCAGCTGACATAAGAATGTCCAGCAGAAACAAGGATATCCAGCAGAAACAAGAATGTCCAGCAGAAACAAGAATGTCCACCAGAAACAAGGATATCCAGCAGAACCAAGGATATCCAGCAGAAACAAGAATGTCCACCAGAAACAAGGATATCCAGCAGAAACAAGAATGTCCAGCAGAAACAAAAATGTCCAGCAGAAACAAGAATATCCAGCAGAAACAAGAATGTCCAGCAGAAACAAGAATGTCCACTGGAAACAAGGATATCCAGCAGAAACATGAATGTCCAGCAGAAACAAGAATGTCCAGCTGACACACGAATGTCCAGCAGAAACAAGAATGTCCAGAAGAAACAAGGATGTCCAGCAGAAACAAGGATGTCCAGCAGAAACAAGAATGTCCAGCAGAAACAAGAATGTCCACCAGAAACAAGGATATCCAGCAGAACCAAGGATATCCAGCTGAAACAAGAATGTCCAGCAGAAACAAGAATGTCCACCAGAAACAAGAATGTCCAGCAGAAACAAGAATGTCCACCAGAAACAAGGATATCCAGCAGAACCAAGGATATCCAGCGGAAACAAGAATGTCCACCAGAAACAAGGATATCCAGCAGAAACAAGAATGTCCAGCAGAAACAAGGATATCCAGCAGAAACAAGAATGTCCAGCAGAAACAAGAATGTCCAGTGGAAACAAGGATATCCAGCTGACATAAGAATGTCCAGCAGAAACAAGGATATCCAGCAGAAACAAGAATGTCCAGCAGAAACAAGAATGTCCACCAGAAACAAGGATATCCAGCAGAAACAAGAATGTCCAGCAGAAACAAGAATGTCCAGCAGAAACAAAAATGTCCAGCAGAAACAAGAATATCCAGCAGAAACAAGAATGTCCAGCAGAAACAAGAATGTCCACCGGAAACAAGGATATCCAGCAGAAACATGAATGTCCAGCAGAAACAAGAATGTCCAGCTGACACACGAATGTCCAGCAGAAACAAGAATGTCCAGAAGAAACAAGGATGTCCAGATGACAGAAGAATGTCCACCAGAAACAAGAATGTCCAGCAGAAACAAGAATGTCCACCAGAAACAAGAATGTCCACCAGAAACAAGGATATCCAGCAGAAACATGAATGCCCAGCAGAAACAAGAATGTCCACCGGAAACAAGGATGTCCAGCAGAAACAAGAATGTCCAGCAGAAATAAGGATATCCAGCAGAAACAAGAATGTCCAGCAGAAACAAGAATGTCCACCGGAAACAAGGATATCCAGCAGAAACAAGAATGTCCACCAGAAACAAGGATATCCAGCAGAAACAAGAATGTCCAGCAGAAACAAGAATGTCCAGCAGAAACAAGAATATCCAGCAGAAACAAGAATGTCCAGCAGAAACAAGAATGTCCACTGGAAACAAGGATATCCAGCAGAAACATAAATGTCCAGCAGAAACAAGAATGTCCAGCTGACACACGAATGTCCAGCAGAAACAAGAATGTCCAGAAGAAACAAGGATATCCAGCAGAAACAAGAATGTCCAGCTGACACAAGAATGTCCAGCAGAAACAAGGATATCCAGCAGAAACAAGGATATCCTGCAGAAACAAGAATGTCCAGCAGAAACAAGAATGTCCACCAGAAACAAGGATATCCAGCAGAAACATGAAGGCCCAGCAGAAACAAGAATTTCCACCGGAAACAAGGATATCCAGCAGAAACAAGAATGTCCAGCAGAAACAAGAATGTCCAGCTGACACATGAATGTCCAGCAGAAACATGAATGTCCAGCAGAAACAAGGATGTCCAGCAGAAACAAGAATGTCCAGCTGACACATGAATGCCCAGCAGAAACAAGGATGTCCAGCAGAAACAAGAATGTCCAGCAGAAACAAGGATGTCCAGCAGAAACAAGAATTTCCAGCAGAAATAAGGATATCCAGCAGAAACAAGAATGTCCAGCAGAAACAAGAATGTCCAGCTGACACAGGAATCTCCTGCAGAAACAAGAATGTCCAGCAGAAACAAGGATGTCCAGCAGAAACAAGAATGTCCAGCAGAAATAAGGATATCCAGCAGAAACAAGAATGTCCAGCAGAAACAAGAATGTCCAGCTGACATAAGAATGTCCAGCAGAAACAAGAATGTCCAGCAGAAACAAGAATGTGCAGCAGAAACAAGAATGTCCAGCAGAAACAAGAATGTCCGCCGGAAACAAGGATATCCAGCAGAAACAAGAATGTCCAGCAGAAACAAGAATGTCCAGCTGACACAAGAATGTCCAGCAGAAACATGAATGTCCAGCTGACATAAGAATGTCCAGCAGAAACAAGGATATCCAGCAGAAACAAGAATGTCCAGCAGAAACAAGGATGTCCAGCAGAAACAAGAATTTCCAGCAGAAATAAGGATATCCAGCAGAAACAAGAATATCCAGCTGACATAAGAATGTCCAGCAGAAACAAGGATATCCAGCAGAAACAAGAATGTCCACCAGAAACAAGGATATCCAGCAGAAACAAGAATGTCCAGCAGACACAAGAATATCCAGCAGAACAAGAATGTCCACCAGAAACAAGGATATCCAGCAGAAACAGGAATGTCCAGCAGAAACAGGAATGTCCAGCTGACACAGGAATGTCCAGCAGAAACATGAATGCCCAGCAGAAACAAGAATGTCCAGCAGAAACAAGAATGTCCAGCAGAGACAAGGATATGCAGCAGAAACAAGAATGTCCAGCCGAAACAAGAATGTCCAGCTGACATAAGAATGTCCAGCAGATACATGAATGTCCAGCAGAAACAAGGATGTCCAGCTGACATAAGAATGTCCAGCAGAAACAAGGCTATCCAGCAGAAACAAGAATGTCCAGCAGAAACAAGAATGTCCACCAGAAACAAGGATATCCAGCAGAACCAAGGATATCCAGCAGAAACAAAAATGTCCAGCAGAAACAAGAATCTCCAGCAGAAACAAGAATGTCCAGCTGACACAAGAATGCCCAGCAGAAACAAGGATATCCAGCAGAAACAAGAATGTCCAGCAGAAACAAGAATGTCCACCGGAAACAAGGATTACCAGCAGAAACAAGAATGTCCAGCAGAAACAAGAATGTCCACCAGAATCAAGGATATCCAGCAGAACCAAGGATATCCAGCAGAAACAAGAATGTCTAGCAGAAACATGAATGCCCAGCAGAAACATGAATGTCCAGCAGAAACAAGGATGTCCAGCAGAAACAAGGATAGCCAGCAGAAACAAGAATGTCCAGCAGAAACAAGTATAGCCAGCAGAAACAAGAATGTCCAGCAGAAACAAGGATGTCCAGCTGACATAAGAATGTCCGGCAGAAACAAGGATATCCAGCAGAAACAAGAATGTCCAGCAGAAACAAGAATGTCCAGCAGAAACAAGGATATCCAGCAGAAACAAGAATGTCCAGCAGAAACAAGAATATCCAGCAGAAACAAGAATGTCCAGCAGCAACAAGAATGTCCACCAGAAACAAGGATATCCAGCAGAAACAAGAATGTCCAGCAGAAACAAGAATGTCCAGCTGACACACGAATGTCCAGCAGAAACAAGAATGTCCACCGGAGTCAAGGATATCCAGCAGAAACATGAATGTCCAGCAGAAACAAGAATGTCCACCAGAAACAAGAATGTCCAGCTGACACACGAATGTCCAGCAGAAACAAGAATGTCCAGCAGAAACAAGGATGTCCAGCAGAAACATGAATGTCCAGCTGACACAAGAATGTCCAGCAGAAACAAGGATATCCATCAGAAACAAGAATGTCCAGATGACACAAGAATGTCCATCAGAATCAAGGATATCCAGCAGAAACAAGAATGTCCAGCTGACACAAGAATGTCCAGCAGAAACAAGGATATCCAGCAGAAACAAGAATGTCCAGATGACACAAGAATGTCCATCAGAAACAAGGATGTCCAGCAGAAACAAGAATGTCCAGCTGACACAAGAATGTCCAGCAGAAACAAGGATATCCAGCAGAAACAAGAATGTCCACCAGAAACAAGAATGTCCAGCAGAAACAAGGATATCCAGCAGAAACATGAATGCCCAGAAGAAACAAGAATGTCCACCGGAAACAAGGATATCCAGCAGAAACAAGAATGTCCAGCAGAAACAAGAATGTCCACCAGAAACAAGGATATCCAGCAGAAACATGAATGCCCAGCAGAAACAAGAATGTCCACCGGAAACAAGGATATCCAGCAGAAACAAGAATGTCCAGCAGAAACAAGAATGTCCAGCTGACACATGAATGTCCAGCAGAAACATGAATGTCCAGCAGAAACAAGGATGTCCAGCAGAAACAAGAATGTCCAGCTGACACATAAATGCCCAGCAGAAACAAGGATGTCCAGCAGAAACAAGAATGTCCAGCAGAAACAATGATGTCCAGCAGAAACAAGAATTTCCAGCAGAAATAAGGATATCCAGCAGTAACAAGAATGTCCAGCTGACACAGGAATGTCCTGCAGAAACAAGAATGTCCAGCAGAAACAAGGATGTCCAGCAGAAACAAGATTGTCCAGCAGAAATAAGGATATCCAGCAGAAACAAGAATGTCCAGCAGAAACAAGAATGTCCAGCTGACATAAGAATGTCCAGCAGAAACAAGAATGTCCAGCAGAAACAAGAATGTGCAGCAGAAACAAGAATGTCCAGCAGAAACAAGGATGTTCATCAGAAACAAGAATGTCCAACAGAAACAAGAATGTCCAGCTGACATAAGAATGTCACGCAGAAACAAGAATGTGCAGCAGAAACAAGAATGTCCAGCAGAAACAAGAATGTCCGCCGGAAACAAGGATATCCAGCAGAAACAAGAATGTCCAGCAGAAACAAGAATGTCCAGCTGACACAAGAATGTCCAGCAGAACAAGAATGTCCACCAGAAACAAGGATATCCAGCAGAAACAGGAATGTCCAGCAGAAACAGGAATGTCCAGCTGACACAGGAATGTCCAGCAGAAACATGAATGCCCAGCAGAAACAAGAATGTCCAGCAGAAACAAGAATGTCCAGCAGAGACAAGGATATGCAGCAGAAACAAGAATGTCCAGCCGAAACAAGAATGTCCAGCTGACATAAGAATGTCCAGCAGATACATGAATGTCCAGCAGAAACAAGGATGTCCAGCTGACATAAGAATGTCCAGCAGAAACAAGGCTATCCAGCAGAAACAAGAATGTCCAGCAGAAACAAGAATGTCCACCAGAAACAAGGATATCCAGCAGAACCAAGGATATCCAGCAGAAACAAAAATGTCCAGCAGAAACAAGAATCTCCAGCAGAAACAAGAATGTCCAGCTGACACAAGAATGCCCAGCAGAAACAAGGATATCCAGCAGAAACAAGAATGTCCAGCAGAAACAAGAATGTCCACCGGAAACAAGGATATCCAGCAGAAACAAGAATGTCCAGCAGAAACAAGAATGTCCACCAGAAACAAGGATATCCAGCAGAACCAAGGATATCCAGCAGAAACAAGAATGTCCAGCAGAAACATGAATGCCCAGCAGAAACATGAATGTCCAGCAGAAACTAGGATGTCCAGCAGAAACAAGGATAGCCAGCAGAAACAAGAATGTCCAGCAGAAACAAGTATAGCCAGCAGAAACAAGAATGTCCAGCAGAAACAAGGATGTCCAGCTGACATAAGAATGTCCAGCAGAAACAAGGATATCCAGCAGAAACAAGAATGTCCAGCAGAAACAAGAATGTCCAGCAGAAACAAGGATATCCATCAGAAACAAGAATGTCCAGCAGAAACAAAAATGTCCAGCAGAAACAAGAATATCCAGCAGAAACAAGAATGTCCAGCAGCAACAAGAATGTCCACCAGAAACAAGGATATCCAGCAGAAACAAGAATGTCCAGCAGAAACAAGAATGTCCAGCTGACACACGAATGTCCAGCAGAAACAAGAATGTCCACCGGAAACAAGGATATCCAGCAGAAACATGAATGTCCAGCAGAAACAAGAATGTCCACCAGAAACAAGAATGTCCAGCTGACACACGAATGTCCAGCAGAAACAAGAATGTCCAGCAGAAACAAGGATGTCCAGCAGAAACATGAATGTCCAGCTGACACAAGAATGTCCAGCAGAAACAAGGATATCCATCAGAAACAAGAATGTCCAGATGACACAAGAATGTCCATCAGAATCAAGGATATCCAGCAGAAACAAGAATGTCCAGCTGACACAAGAATGTCCAGCAGAAACAAGGATATCCAGCAGAAACAAGAATGTCCAGATGACACAAGAATGTCCATCAGAAACAAGGATGTCCAGCAGAAACAAGAATGTCCAGCTGACACAAGAATGTCCAGCAGAAACAAGGATATCCAGCAGAAACAAGAATGTCCAGCAGAAACAAGAATGTCCACCAGAAACAAGGATATCCAGCAGAAACATGAATGCCCAGCAGAAACAAGAATGTCCACCGGAAACAAGGATATCCAGTAGAAACAAGAATGTCCAGCAGAAACAAAAATGTCCAGCAGAAACAAGAATCTCCAGCAGAAACAAGAATGTCCAGCTGACACAAGAATGCCCAGCAGAAACAAGGATATCCAGCAGAAACAAGAATGTCCAGCAGAAACAAGAATGTCCACCGGAAACAAGGATATCCAGCAGAAACAAGAATGTCCAGCAGAAACAAGAATGTCCACCAGAAACAAGGATATCCAGCAGAACCAAGGATATCCAGCAGAAACAAGAATGTCCAGCAGAAACATGAATGCCCAGCAGAAACATGAATGTCCAGCAGAAACTAGGATGTCCAGCAGAAACAAGGATAGCCAGCAGAAACAAGAATGTCCAGCAGAAACAAGTATAGCCAGCAGAAACAAGAATGTCCAGCAGAAACAAGGATGTCCAGCTGACATAAGAATGTCCAGCAGAAACAAGGATATCCAGCAGAAACAAGAATGTCCAGCAGAAACAAGAATGTCCAGCAGAAACAAGGATATCCATCAGAAACAAGAATGTCCAGCAGAAACAAAAATGTCCAGCAGAAACAAGAATATCCAGCAGAAACAAGAATGTCCAGCAGCAACAAGAATGTCCACCAGAAACAAGGATATCCAGCAGAAACAAGAATGTCCAGCAGAAACAAGAATGTCCAGCTGACACACGAATGTCCAGCAGAAACAAGAATGTCCACCGGAAACAAGGATATCCAGCAGAAACATGAATGTCCAGCAGAAACAAGAATGTCCACCAGAAACAAGAATGTCCAGCTGACACACGAATGTCCAGCAGAAACAAGAATGTCCAGCAGAAACAAGGATGTCCAGCAGAAACATGAATGTCCAGCTGACACAAGAATGTCCAGCAGAAACAAGGATATCCATCAGAAACAAGAATGTCCAGATGACACAAGAATGTCCATCAGAATCAAGGATATCCAGCAGAAACAAGAATGTCCAGCTGACACAAGAATGTCCAGCAGAAACAAGGATATCCAGCAGAAACAAGAATGTCCAGATGACACAAGAATGTCCATCAGAAACAAGGATGTCCAGCAGAAACAAGAATGTCCAGCTGACACAAGAATGTCCAGCAGAAACAAGGATATCCAGCAGAAACAAGAATGTCCAGCAGAAACAAGAATGTCCACCAGAAACAAGGATATCCAGCAGAAACATGAATGCCCAGCAGAAACAAGAATGTCCACCGGAAACAAGGATATCCAGTAGAAACAAGAATGTCCAGCAGAAACAAGAATGTCCACCAGAAACAAGGATATCCAGCAGAAACATGAATGCCCAGCAGAAACAAGAATGTCCACCGGAAACAAGGATATCCAGCAGAAACAAGAATGTCCAGCCGAAACAAGAATGTCCAGCTGACACATGAATGTCCAGCAGAAACATGAATGTCCAGCAGAAACAAGGATGTCCAGCAGAAACAAGAATGTCCAGCTGACACATGAATGCCCAGCAGAAACAAGGATGTCCAGCAGAAACAAGAATGTCCAGCAGAAACAATGATGTCCAGCAGAAACAAGAATTTCCAGCAGAAATAAGGATATCCAGCAGTAACAAGAATGTCCAGCTGACACAGGAATGTCCTGCAGAAACAAGAATGTCCAGCAGAAACAAGGATGTCCAGCAGAAACAAGATTGTCCAGCAGAAATAAGGATATCCAGCAGAAACAAGAATGTCCAGCAGAAACAAGAATGTCCAGCTGACATAAGAATGTCCAGCAGAAACAAGAATGTGCAGCAGAAACAAGAATGTCCAGCAGAAACAAGGATGTTCATCAGAAACAAGAATGTCCAACAGAAACAAGAATGTCCAGCTGACATAAGAATGTCACGCAGAAACAAGAATGTGCAGCAGAAACAAGAATGTCCAGCAGAAACAAGAATGTCCGCCGGAAACAAGGATATCCAGCAGAAACAAGAATGTCCAGCAGAAACAAGAATGTCCAGCTGACACAAGAATGTCCAGCAGAAACATGAATGTCCAGCTGACATAAGAATGTCCAGCAGAAACAAGGATATCCAGCAGAAACAAGAATGTCCAGCAGAAAGAAGGATGTCCAGCAGAAACAAGAATTTCCAGCAGAAATAAGGATATCCAGCAGAAACAAGAATATCCAGCTGACATAAGAATGTCCAGCAGAAACAAGGAGATCCAGCAGAAACAAGAATGTCCACCAGAAACAAGGATATCCAGCAGAAACAAGAATGTCCAGCAGACACAAGAATATCCAGCAGAACAAGAATGTCCACCAGAAACAAGGATAGCCAGCAGAAACAGGAATGTCCAGCAGAAACAGGAATGTCCAGCTGACACAGGAATGTCCAGCAGAAACATGAATGCCCAGCAGAAACAAGAATGTCCAGCAGAAACAAGAATGTCCAGCAGAGACAAGGATATGCAGCAGAAACAAGAATGTCCAGCCGAAACAAGAATGTCCAGCTGACATAAGAATGTCCAGCAGATACATGAATGTCCAGCAGAAACAAGGATGTCCAGCTGACATAAGAATGTCCAGCAGAAACAAGGCTATCCAGCAGAAACAAGAATGTCCAGCAGAAACAAGAATGTCCACCAGAAACAAGGATATCCAGCAGAACCAAGGATATCCAGCAGAAACAAAAATGTCCAGCAGAAACAAGAATCTCCAGCAGAGACAAGAATGTCCAGCTGACACAAGAATGCCCAGCAGAAACAAGGATATCCAGCAGAAACAAGAATGTCCAGCAGAAACAAGAATGTCCACCGGAAACAAGGATATCCAGCAGAAACAAGAATGTCCAGCAGAAACAAGAATGCCCACCAGAAACAAGGATATCCAGCAGAACCAAGGATATCCAGCAGAAACAAGAATGTCCAGCAGAAACATGAATGCCCAGCAGAAACATGAATGTCCAGCAGAAACAAGGATGTCCAGCAGAAACAAGGATAGCCAGCAGAAACAAGAATGTCCAGCAGAAACAAGTATAGCCAGCAGAAACAAGAATGTCCAGCAGAAACAAGGATGTCCAGCTGACATAAGAATGTCCAGCAGAAACAAGGATATCCAGCAGAAACAAGAATGTCCAGCAGAAACAAGAATGTCCAGCAGAAACAAGGATATCCAGCAGAAACAAGAATGTCCAGCAGAAACAAAAATGTCCAGCAGAAACAAGAATATCCAGCAGCAACAAGAATGTCCACCAGAAACAAGGATATCCAGCAGAAACAAGAATGTCCAGCAGAAACAAGAATGTCCAGCTGACACACGAATGTCCAGCAGAAACAAGAATGTCCACCAGAAACAAGAATGTCCAGCTGACACACGAATGTCCAGCAGAAACAAGAATGTCCAGCAGAAACAAGGATGTCCAGCAGAAACATGAATGTCCAGCTGACACAAGAATGTCCAGCAGAAACAAGGATATCCATCAGAAACAAGAATGTCCAGATGACACAAGAATGTCCATCAGAATCAAGGATATCCAGCAGAAACAAGAATGTCCAGCTGACACAAGAATGTCCAGCAGAAACAAGGATATCCAGCAGAAACAAGAATGTCCAGATGACACAAGAATATCCATCAGAAACAAGGATATCCAGCAGAAACAAGAATGTCCAGCTGACACAAGAATGTCCAGCAGAAACAAGGATATCCAGCAGAAACAAGAATGTCCAGCAGAAACAAGAATGTCCACCAGAAACAAGGATATCCAGCAGAAACATGAATGCCCAGCAGAAACAAGAATGTCCACCGGAAACAAGGATATCCAGCAGAAACAAGAATGTCCAGCAGAAACAAGGATATCCAGCAGAAACATGAATGCCCAGCAGAAACAAGAATGTCCACCGGAAACAAGGATATCCAGCAGAAACAAGAATGTCCAGCAGAAACAAGAATGTCCAGCTGACACATGAATGTCCAGCAGAAACATGAATGTCCAGCAGAAACAAGAATGTCCAGCAGAAACAAGAATGTCCAGCTGACACATGAATGCCCAGCAGAAACAAGGATGTCCAGCAGAAACAAGAATGTCCAGCAGAAACAATGATGTCCAGCAGAAACAAGAATTTCCAGCAGAAATAAGGATATCCAGCAGTAACAAGAATGTCCAGCTGACACAGGAATGTCCTGCAGAAACAAGAATGTCCAGCAGAAACAAGGATGTCCAGCAGAAACAAGAATGTCCAGCAGAAATAAGGATATCCAGCAGAAACAAGAATGTCCAGCAGAAACAAGAATGTCCAGCTGACATAAGAATGTCCAGCAGAAACAAGAATGTGCAGCAGAAACAAGAATGTCCAGCAGAAACAAGGATGTTCATCAGAAACAAGAATGTCCAACAGAAACAAGAATGTCCAGCTGACATAAGAATGTCACGCAGAAACAAGAATGTGCAGCAGAAACAAGAATGTCCAGCAGAAACAAGGATGTCCAGCAGAAACAAGGATATCCAGCAGAAACAAGAATGTCCAGCTGACATAAGAATGTCCAGCAGAAACAAGAATGTGCAGCAGAAACAAGAATGTCCAGCAGAAACAAGAATGTCCAACAGAAACAAGAATATCCAGCAAAACCATGGATATCCAGCAGAAACAAGAATGTCCAACAGAAACAAGGATATCCAGCAGAAACCAGAATGTCCAGCAGAAACAAGAAAGTTCAGCTGACACAAAAATGTCTAGCAGAAACATGAATGCCCAGCAGAAACAAGGATGTCCAGCAGAAACAAGGACAGCCAGCAGAAACAAGAATGTCCAGCAGAAATAAGTATAGCCAGCAGAAACAAGAATGTCCAGCAGAAACAAGGATGTCCAGCTGACATAGGAATGTCCAGCTGATAGAAGGATATCCAGCAGAAACAAGAATGTCCAGCAGAAACAGGAATGTACACCAGAAACAAGGATATCCAGCAGAACCAAGGATATCCAGCAGAAACAAGAATGTCCACCAGAAACAAAAATGTCCAGCAGAAACAAGAATATCCAGCAGAAACAAGAATGTCCAGCAGAAATAAGAATGTCCAGCTGACACAAGAATGTCCAGCAGAAACATGAATGTCCAGCTGACATAAGAATGTCCAGCAGAAACAAGGATATCCAGCAGAAACAAGAATGTCCAGCAGAAACAAGAATGTCCAGCTGACATAAGAATGTCCAGCAGAAACAAGGATAACCAGCAGAAACAAGAATGTCCAGCAGAAACAAGGATGTCCAGCAGAAACAAGGATGTCCAGCTGACACATGAATGCCCAGCAGAAACAAGGATGTCCAGCAGAAACAAGAATGTCCAGCAGAAACAAGGATGTCCAGCAGAAACAAGAATGTCCAGCAGAAACAAGAATGTCCAGCTGACATAAGAATGTCCAGCAGAAACAAGAATGTCCAGCAGAAACAAGAATATCCATGAGAAACAAGGATATCCAGCAGAAACAAGGATATCCAGCAGAAACAAGAATTTCCAGCAGAAACAAGGATGTGCAGCTGACACAAGAATGTCCACCAGAAACAAGGATATCCAGCAGAAACAAGAATGTCCACCAGAAACAAGGATATCCAGCAGAAACAAGAATGTCCAGCAGAAACAAGGATGTCCAGCAGAAACAAGGATGTCCAGCTGACACGTGAATGCCCAGCAGAAACAAGGATGTCCAGCAGAAACAAGAATGTCCAGCAGAAACAAGGATGTCCAGCAGAAACAAGAATTTCCAGCAGAAATAAGGATATCCAGCAGAAACAAGAATGTCCAGCAGAAATAAGAATGTCCAGCTGACATAAGAATGTCCAGCAGAAACAAGAATGTCCAGCAGAAACAAGGATGTTCAGCAGAAACAAGAATGTCCAGCAGAAACAAGGATGTGCAGCTGACACAAGAATATCCAGCAGAAACAAGAATGTCCACCAGAAACAAGGATATCCAGCAGAAACAAGAATGTCCAGCAGAAACAAGAATGTCCAGCTGACACAGGAATGTCCAGCAGAAACATGAATGCCCAGCAGAAACAAGGATATCTAGCAGAAACAAGAATGTCCAGCAGAAACAAGAATGTCCAGCTGACATAAGAATGTCCAGCAGAAACATGAATGTCCAGCAGAAACAAGGATGTCCAGCAGAATCAAGGATAGCCAGCAGAAACAAGAATGTCCAGCAGAAACAAGTATCGCCAGCAGAAACAAGAATGTCCAGCAGAAACAAGGATGTCCAGCTGACATAAGAATGTCCAGCAGAAACAAGGATATCCAGCAGAAACAAGAATGTCCAGCAGAAACAAGCATGTCCACCAGAAACAAGGATATCCAGCAGAACCAAGGATATCCAGCAGAAACAAGAATGTCCTTCAGAAACAAGGATATCCAGCAGAAACAAGAATGTCCAGCAGAAACAAAAATGTCCAGCAGAAACAAGAATATCCAGCAGAAACAAGAATGTCCAGCAGAGACAAGAATGTCCACTGGAAACAAGGATATCCAGCAGAAACATGAATGTCCAGCAGAAACAAGAATGTCCAGCTGACACACGAATGTCCAGCAGAAACAAGAATGTCCAGAAGAAACAGGGATGTCCAGCAGAAACAAGAATGTCCAGCAGAAACAAGAATGTCCAGCAGAAACAAGGATATCCAGCAGAACCAAGGATATCCAGCTGAAACAAGAATGTCCAACAGAAACAAGAATGTCCACCAGAAACAAGAATGTCCGGCAGAAACAAGAATGTCCACCAGAAACAAGGATATCCAGCAGAACCAAGGATATCCAGCGGAAACAAGAATGTCCACCAGAAACAAGGATATCCAGCAGAAACAAGAATGTCCAGCAGAAACAAAAATGTCCAGCAGAAACAAGAATATCCAGCAGAAACAAGAATGTCCAGCAGAAACAAGAATGTCCACCGGAAACAAGGATATCCAGCAGAAACATGAATGTCCAGCAGAAACAAGAATGTCCAGCTGACACACGAATGTCCAGCAGAAACAAGAATGTCCAGAAGAAACAAGGATGTCCAGATGACACAAGAATGTCCACCAGAAACAAGGACATCCAGCAGAAACAAGAATGTCCAGCAGAAACAAGAATGTCCACCAGAAACAAGAATGTCCACCAGAAACAAGGATATCCAGCAGAAACATGAATGCCCAGCAGAAACAAGAATGTCCACCGGAAACAAGGATATCCAGCAGAAACAAGAATGTCCAGCAGAAACAAGAATGTCTAGCTGACACATGAATGTCCAGCAGAAACATGAATGTCCAGCAGAAACAAGGATGTCCAGCAGAAACAAGAATGTCCAGCTGACACATGAATGCCCAGCAGAAACAAGGATGTCCAGCAGAAACAAGAATGTCCAGCTGAAACAAGGATGTCCAGCAGAAACAAGAATTTCCAGCAGAAATAAGGATATCCAGCAGAAACAAGAATGTCCAGCTCAAACAAGAATGTCCAGCTGACACAGGAATGTCCTGCAGAAACAAGAATGTCCAGCAGAAACAAGGATGTCCAGCAGAAACAAGAATGTCCAGCAGAAATAAGGATATCCAGCAGAAACAAGAATGTCCAGCAGAAACAAGAATGTCCACCGGAAACAAGGATATCCAGCAGAACCAAGGATATCCAGCAGAAACAAGAATGTCCACCAGAAACAAGGATATCCAGCAGAAACAAGAATGTCCAGCAGAAACAAGAATGTCCAGCAGAAACAAGAATATCCAGCAGAAACAAGAATGTCCAGCAGAAACAAGAATGTCCAGCAGAAACAAGAATATCCAGCAGAAACATGAATGTCCAGCAGAAACAAGAATGTCCAGCTGACACACGAATGTCCAGCAGAAACAAGAATGTCCAGAAGAAACAAGGATATCCAGCAGAAACAAGAATGTCCAGCTGACACAAGAATGTCCAGCAGAAACAAGGATATCCAGCAGAAACAAGGATATCCTGCAGAAACAAGAATGTCCAGCAGAAACAAGAATGTCCACCAGAAACAAGGATATCCAGCAGAAACATGAAGGCCCAGCAGAAACAAGAATGTCCACCGGAAACAAGGATATCCAGCAGAAACAAGAATGTCCAGCAGAAACAAGAATGTCCAGCTGACACATGAATGTCCAGCAGAAACATGAATGTCCAGCAGAAACAAGGATGTCCAGCAGAAACAAGAATGTCCAGCTGACACATGAATGCCCAGCAGAAACAAGGATGTCCAGCAGAAACAAGAATGTCCAGCAGAAACAAGGATGTCCAGCAGAAACAAGAATGTCCAGCAGAAACAAGGATGTCCAGCAGAAACAAGAATTTCCAGCAGAAATAAGGATATCCAGCAGAAACAAGAATGTCCAGCAGAAACAAGAATGTCCAGCTGACACAGGAATCTCCTGCAGAAACAAGAATGTCCAGCAGAAACAAGAATGTCCAGCAGAAATAAGGATATCCAGCAGAAACAAGAATGTCCAGCAGAAACAAGAATGTCCAGCTGACATAAGAATGTCCAGCAGAAACAAGAATGTCCAGCAGAAACAAGAATGTGCAGCAGAAACAAGAATGTCCAGCAGAAACAAGAATGTCCGCCGGAAACAAGGATATCCAGCAGAAACAAGAATGTCCAGCAGAAACAAGAATGTCCACCGGAAACAAGGATATCCAGCAGAACCAAGGATATCCAGCAGAAACAAGAATGTCCACCAGAAACAAGGATATCCAGCAGAAACAAGAATGTCCAGCAGAAACAAGAATGTCCAGCAGAAACAAGAATATCCAGCAGAAACAAGAATGTCCAGCAGAAACAAGAATGTCCACTGGAAACAAGGATATCCAGCAGAAACATGAATGTCCAGCAGAAACAAGAATGTCCAGCTGACACACGAATGTCCAGCAGAAACAAGAATGTCCAGAAGAAACAAGGATATCCAGCAGAAACAAGAATGTCCAGCTGACACAAGAATGTCCAGCAGAAACAAGGATATCCAGCAGAAACAAGGATATCCTGCAGAAACAAGAATGTCCAGCAGAAACAAGAATGTCCACCAGAAACAAGGATATCCAGCAGAAACAAGAATGTCCAGCAGAAACAAGAATGTCCAGCTGACACATGAATGTCCAGCAGAAACATGAATGTCCAGCAGAAACAAGGATGTCCAGCAGAAACAAGATTGTCCAGCTGACACATGAATGCCCAGCAGAAACAAGGATGTCCAGCAGAAACAAGAATGTCCAGCAGAAACAAGGATGTCCAGCAGAAACAAGAATGTCCAGCAGAAACAAGGATGTCCTGCAGAAACAAGAATTTCCTGCAGAAATAAGGATATCCAGCAGAAACAAGAATGTCCAGCAGAAACAAGAATGTCCAGCTGACACAGGAATCTCCTGCAGAAACAAGAATGTCCAGCAGAAACAAGGATGTCCAGCAGAAACAAGAATGTCCAGCAGAAATAAGGATATCCAGCAGAAACAAGAATGTCCAGCAGAAACAAGAATGTCCAGCTGACATAAGAATGTCCAGCAGAAACAAGAATGTCCAGCAGAAACAAGAATGTGCAGCAGAAACAAGAATGTCCAGCAGAAACAAGAATGTCCGCCGGAAACAAGGATATCCAGCAGAAACAAGAATGTCCAGCAGAAACAAGAATGTCCAGCTGACACAAGAATGTCCAGCAGAAACATGAATGTCCAGCTGACATAAGAATGTCCAGCAGAAACAAGGATATCCAGCAGAAACAAGGATGTCCAGCAGAAACAAGAATTTCCAGCAGAAATAAGGATATCCAGCAGAAACAAGAATATCCAGCTGACATAAGAATGTCCAGCAGAAACAAGGATATCCAGCAGAAACAAGAATGTCCACCAGAAACAAGGATATCCAGCAGAAACAAGAATGTCCAGCAGACACAAGAATATCCAGCAGAACAAGAATGTCCACCAGAAACAAGGATATCCAGCAGAAACAGGAATGTCCAGCAGAAACAGGAATGTCCAGCTGACACAGGAATGTCCAGCAGAAACATGAATGCCCAGCAGAAACAAGAATGTCCAGCAGAAACAAGAATGTCCAGCAGAGACAAGGATATGCAGCAGAAACAAGAATGTCCAGCCGAAACAAGAATGTCCAGCTGACATATGAATGTCCAGCAGATACATGAATGTCCAGCAGAAACAAGGATGTCCAGCTGACATAAGAATGTCCAGCAGAAACAAGGCTATCCAGCAGAAACAAGAATGTCCAGCAGAAACAAGAATGTCCACCAGAAACAAGGATATCCAGCAGAACCAAGGATATCCAGCAGAAACAAAAATGTCCAGCAGAAACAAGAATCTCCAGCAGAAACAAGAATGTCCAGCTGACACAAGAATGCCCAGCAGAAACAAGGATATCCAGCAGAAACAAGAATGTCCAGCAGAAACAAGAATGTCCACCGGAAACAAGGATATCCAGCAGAAACAAGAATGTCCAGCAGAAACAAGAATGTCCAGCTGACAAAAGTATGTCCAGCAGAAACAAGGATGTCCAGCAGAAACAGTAATGTCCAGCTGACAGATGAATGCCCAGCAGAAACAAGGGTATCCAGCAGAAATAAGGATATCCAGCAGAAACAAGAATATCCAGCTGACATAAGAATGTCCAGCAGAAACAAGGATATCCAGCAGAAACAAGAATGTCCAGCAGAGACCAGAATGTCCACCAGAAACAAGGATATCCAGCAGAAACAAGAATGTCCAGCAGACACAAGAATATCCAGCTGACATATGAATGCCCAGCAGAAAGAAGGATATCCAGCAGAAACAAGAATTTCCAGCAGAAACATGGATATCCAGCAGAAACAAGAATTTCCAGCAGAAACAGGGATGTGCAACTGACACAGGAATGTCCAGCAGAAACATGAATGCCCAGCAGAAACAAGAATGTCCAGCAGAAACAGGAATGTTCAGCTGACACAGGAATGTCCAGCAGAAACATGAATGCCCAGCAGAAACAAGAATGTCCAGCAGAAACAAGAATGTCCAGCAGAGACAAGGATATCCAGCAGAAACAAGAATGTCCAGCCGAAACAAGAATGTCCAGCTGACATAAGAATGTCCAGCAGATACAAGGATGTCCAGCTGACATAAGAATGTCCAGCAGAAACAAGGATATCCAGCAGAAACAAGAATGTCCAGCAGAAACAGGAATGTCCACCAGAAACAAGGATATCCAGCAGAACCAAGGATATCCAGCAGAAACAAGAATGTCCACCAGAAACAAGGATATCCAGCAGAAACAAGAATATCCAGCAGAAACAAAAATGTCCAGCAGAAACAAGAATCTCCAGCAGAAACAAGAATGTCCAGCTGACACAAGAATGTCCAGCAGAAACAAGGATATCCAGCAGAAACAAGAATGTCCAGCAGAAACAAGAATGTCTACCGGAAACAAGGATATCCAGCAGAAACAAGAATGTCCAGCAGAAACAAGAATGTCCAGCTGGCAAAAGAATGTCCAGCAGAAACATGAATGTCCAGCAGAAACAAAGGTGTCCAGCAGAAACAAGAATGTCCAGCTGACAGATGAATGCCCAGCAGAAAAAAAGATGTCCAGCAGTAACAAGGGTATCCAGCAGAAACAAGAATTTCCAGCAGAAATAAGGATATCCAGCAGAAACAAGAATATCCAGCTGACATAAGAATGTCCAGCAGAAACAAGGATATCCGGCAGAAACAAGAATGTCCAGCAGAGACCAGAATGTCCACCAGAAACAAGGATATCCAGCAGAAACAAGAATGTCCAGCAGACACAAGAATATCCAGCTGACATAAGAATGTCCAGCAGAAACAAGGATATCCAGCAGAAACAAGAATGTCAGCAGAAACAAGAATGTCGAGCAGAAACAAGTATATCCAGCAGAAACAAGAATGCTGAGCAGAAACAAGGATGTCCAGTAGAAACAAGAATGTCCAGCCGAAACAAGGATGACCAGCAGAAACAAGAATGTCCAGCAGAAACAAGAATGTCCAGCTGACACAAGAATGTCCAGAAACAAGAATGTCCAGCTGACATAAGAATGTCCAGCAGAAACAAGGATCTTCAGCAGAAACAAGAATGTCCAGCAGAAAGAAGAATGTCCAGCTGACATAAGAATGTCCAGCAGAAACAAGGATATCCAGCAGAAACAAGAATTTCCAGCAGAAACAAGGATGTCCAGCAGAAACAAGAATGTCCAGCTGACACATGAATGCCCAGCAGAAACAAGGATGTCCAGCAGAAACAAGAATGTCCAGCTGACGCAGGAATGTCCAGCAGAAACATGAATGCCCAGCAGAAACAAGGATATCCAGCAGAAACAAGTATGTCCAGCAGAAACAAGAATGTCCAGCTGACATAAGAATGTCCAGCAGAAACATGAATGTCCAGCAGAAACAAGGATGTCCAGCAGAATCAAGGATAGCCAGCAGAAACAAGAATGTCCAGCAGAAACAAGTATCGCCAGCAGAAACAAGAATGTCCAGCAGAAACAAGGATGTCCAGCTGACATAAGAATGTCCAGCAGAAACAAGGATATCCAGCAGAAACAAGAATGTCCAGCAGAAACAAGAATGTCCACCAGAAACAACGATATCCAGCAGAACCAAGGATATCCAGCAGAAACAAGAATGTCCACCAGAAACAAGGATATCCAGCAGAAACAAGAATGTCCAGCAGAAACAAAAATGTCCAGCAGAAACAAGAATGTCCACTGGAAACAAGGATATCCAGCAGAAACATGAATGTCCAGCAGAAACAAGAATGTCCAGCTGACACACGAATGTCCAGCAGAAACAAGAATGTCCAGAAGAAACAAGGATGTCCAGCAGAAACAAGAATGTCCAGCAGAAACAAGAATGTCCACCAGAAACAAGGATATCCAGCAGAACCAAGGATATCCAGCTGAAACAAGAATGTCCAGCAGAAACAAGAATGTCCACCAGAAACAAGAATGTCCGGCAGAAACAAGAATGTCCACCAGAAACAAGGATATCCAGCAGAACCAAGGATATCCAGCGGAAACAAGAATGTCCACCAGAAACAAGGATATCCAGCAGAAACAAGAATGTCCAGCAGAAACAAGGATATCCAGCAGAAACAAGAATGTCCGGCAGAAACAAGAATGTCCAGTGGAAACAAGGATATCCAGCTGACATAAGAATGTCCAGCAGAAACAAGGATATCCAGCAGAAACAAGAATGTCCAGCAGAAACAAGAATGTCCACCAGAAACAAGGATATCCAGCAGAAACAAGAATGTCCACCAGAAACAAGGATATCCAGCAGAAACAAGAATGTCCAGCAGAAACAAGAATGTCCAGCAGAAACAAAAATGTCCAGCAGAAACAAGAATATCCAGCAGAAACAAGAATGTCCAGCAGAAACAAGAATGTCCACCGGAAACAAGGATATCCAGCAGAAACATGAATGTCCAGCAGAAACAAGAATGTCCAGCTGACACACGAATGTCCAGCAGAAACAAGAATATCCAGAAGAAACAAGGATGTCCAGATGACACAAGAATGTCCACCAGAAACAAGGATATCCAGCAGAAACAAGAATGTCCAGCAGAAACAAGAATGTCCACCAGAAACAAGAATGTCCACCAGAAACAAGGATATCCAGCAGAAACATGAATGCCCAGCAGAAACAAGAATGTCCACCGGAAACAAGGATATCCAGCAGAAACAAGAATGTCCAGCAGAAACAAGAATGTCTAGCTGACACATGAATGTCCAGCAGAAACATGAATGTCCAGCAGAAACAAGGATGTCCAGCAGAAACAAGAATGTCCAGCTGACACATGAATGCCCAGCAGAAACAAGGATGTCCAGCAGAAACAAGAATGTCCAGCTGAAACAAGGATGTCCAGCAGAAACAAGAATTTCCAGCAGAAATAAGGATATCCAGCAGAAACAAGAATGTCCAGCACAAACAAGAATGTCCAGCTGACACAGGAATGTCCTGCAGAAACAAGAATGTCCAGCAGAAACAAGGATGTCCAGCAGAAACAAGAATGTCCAGCAGAAATAAGGATATCCAGCAGAAACAAGAATGTCCAGCAGAAACAAGAATGTCCACCGGAAACAAGGATATCCAGCAGAACCAAGGATATCCAGCAGAAACAAGAATGTCCACCAGAAACAAGGATATCCAGCAGAAACAAGAATGTCCAGCAGAAACAAGAATGTCCAGCAGAAACAAGAATATCCAGCAGAAACAAGAATGTCCAGCAGAAACAAGAATGTCCACTGGAAACAAGGATATCCAGCAGAAACATGAATGTCCAGCAGAAACAAGAATGTCCAGCTGACACACGAATGTCCAGCAGAAACAAGAATGTCCAGAAGAAACAAGGATATCCAGCAGAAACAAGAATGTCCAGCTGACACAAGAATGTCCAGCAGAAACAAGGATATCCAGCAGAAACAAGGATATCCTGCAGAAAGAAGAATGTCCAGCAGAAACAAGAATGTCCACCAGAAACAAGGATATCCAGCAGAAACATGAAGGCCCAGCAGAAACAAGAATGTCCACCGGAAACAAGGATATCCAGCAGAAACAAGAATGTCCAGCAGAAACAAGAATGTCCAGCTGACACATGAATGTCCAGCAGAAACAAGAATGTCCAGCAGAAACAAGGATGTCCAGCAGAAACAAGAATGTCCAGCTGACACATGAATGCCCAGCAGAAACAAGGATGTCCAGCAGAAACAAGAATGTCCAGCAGAAACAAGGATGTCCAGCAGAAACAAGAATTTCCAGCAGAAATAAGGATATCCAGCAGAAACAAGAATGTCCAGCAGAAACAAGAATGTCCAGCTGACACAGGAATCTCCTGCAGAAACAAGAATGTCCAGCAGAAACAAGGATGTCCAGCAGAAATAAGAATGTCCAGCAGAAATAAGGATATCCAGCAGAAACAAGAATGTCCAGCAGAAACAAGAATGTCCAGCTGACATAAGAATGTCCAGCAGAAACAAGAATGTCCAGCAGAAACAAGAATGTGCAGCAGAAACAAGAATGTCCAGCAGAAACAAGAATGTCCGCCGGAAACAAGGATATCCAGCAGAAACAAGAATGTCCAGCAGAAACAAGAATGTCCAGCTGACACAAGAATGTCCAGCAGAAACATGAATGTCCAGCTGACATAAGAATGTCCAGCAGAAACAAGGATATCCAGCAGAAACAAGAATGTCCAGCAGAAACAAGGATGTCCAGCAGAAACAAGAATTTCCAGCAGAAATAAGGATATCCAGCAGAAACAAGAATATCCAGCTGACATAAGAATGTCCAGCAGAAACAAGGATATCCAGCAGAAACAAGAATGTCCACCAGAAACAAGGATATCCAGCAGAAACAAGAATGTCCAGCAGACACAAGAATATCCAGCAGAACAAGAATGTCCACCAGAAACAAGGATATCCAGCAGAAACAGGAATGTCCAGCAGAAACAGGAATGTCCAGCTGACACAGGAATGTCCAGCAGAAACATGAATGCCCAGCAGAAACAAGAATGTCCAGCAGAAACAAGAATGTCCAGCAGAGACAAGGATATGCAGCAGAAACAAGAATGTCCAGCCGAAACAAGAATGTCCAGCTGACATATGAATGTCCAGCAGATACATGAATGTCCAGCAGAAACAAGAATATCCAGCTGACATAAGAATGTCCAGCAGAAACAAGGATATCCGGCAGAAACAAGAATGTCCAGCAGAGACCATAATGTCCACCAGAAACAAGGATATCCAGCAGAAACAAGAATGTCCAGCAGACACAAGAATATCCAGCTGACATAAGAATGTCCAGCAGAAACAAGGATATCCAGCAGAAACAAGAATGTCAGCAGAAACAAGAATGTCGAGCAGAAACAAGTATATCCAGCAGAAACAAGAATGCTGAGCAGAAACAAGGATGTCCAGTAGAAACAAGAATGTCCAGCCGAAACAAGGATGACCAGCAGAAACAAGAATGTCCAGCAGAAACAAGAATGTCCAGCTGACACAAGAATGTCCAGCAGAAACAAGAATGTCCAGCTGACAAAAGAATGTCCAGCAGAAACATGAATGTCCAGCAGAAACAAAGGTGTCCAGCAGAAACAAGAATGTCCAGCTGACAGATGAATGCCCAGCAGAAAAAAAGATGTCCAGCAGTAACAAGGGTATCCAGCAGAAACAAGAATTTCCAGCAGAAATAAGGATATCCAGCAGAAACAAGAATATCCAGCTGACATAAGAATGTCCAGCAGAAACAAGGATATCCGGCAGAAACAAGAATGTCCAGCAGAGACCAGAATGTCCACCAGAAACAAGGATATCCAGCAGAAACAAGAATGTCCAGCAGACACAAGAATATCCAGCTGACATAAGAATGTCCAGCAGAAACAAGGATATCCAGCAGAAACAAGAATGTCAGCAGAAACAAGAATGTCGAGCAGAAACAAGTATATCCAGCAGAAACAAGAATGCTGAGCAGACACAAGGATGTCCAGTAGAAACAAGAATGTCCAGCCGAAACAAGGATGACCAGCAGAAACAAGAATGTCCAGCAGAAACAAGAATGTCCAGCTGACACAAGAATGTCCAGAAACAAGAATGTCCAGCTGACATAAGAATGTCCAGCAGAAACAAGGATCTTCAGCAGAAACAAGAATGTCCAGCAGAAAGAAGAATGTCCAGCTGACATAAGAATGTCCAGCAGAAACAAGGATATCCAGCAGAAACAAGAATTTCCAGCAGAAACAAGGATGTCCAGCAGAAACAAGAATGTCCAGCTGACACATGAATGCCCAGCAGAAACAAGGATGTCCAGCAGAAACAAGAATGTCCAGCTGACGCAGGAATGTCCAGCAGAAACATGAATGCCCAGCAGAAACAAGGATATCCAGCAGAAACAAGAATGTCCAGCAGAAACAAGAATGTCCAGCTGACATAAGAATGTCCAGCAGAAACATGAATGTCCAGCAGAAACAAGGATGTCCAGCAGAATCAAGGATAGCCAGCAGAAACAAGAATGTCCAGCAGAAACAAGTATCGCCAGCAGAAACAAGAATGTCCAGCAGAAACAAGGATGTCCAGCTGACATAAGAATGTCCAGCAGAAACAAGGATATCCAGCAGAAACAAGAATGTCCAGCAGAAACAAGAATGTCCACCAGAAACAACGATATCCAGCAGAACCAAGGATATCCAGCAGAAACAAGAATGTCCACCAGAAACAAGGATATCCAGCAGAAACAAGAATGTCCAGCAGAAACAAAAATGTCCAGCAGAAACAAGAATGTCCACTGGAAACAAGGATATCCAGCAGAAACATGAATGTCCAGCAGAAACAAGAATGTCCAGCTGACACACGAATGTCCAGCAGAAACAAGAATGTCCAGAAGAAACAAGGATGTCCAGCAGAAACAAGAATGTCCAGCAGAAACAAGAATGTCCACCAGAAACAAGGATATCCAGCAGAACCAAGGATATCCAGCTGAAACAAGAATGTCCAGCAGAAACAAGAATGTCCACCAGAAACAAGAATGTCCGGCAGAAACAAGAATGTCCACCAGAAACAAGGATATCCAGCAGAACCAAGGATATCCAGCGGAAACAAGAATGTCCACCAGAAACAAGGATATCCAGCAGAAACAAGAATGTCCAGCAGAAACAAGGATATCCAGCAGAAACAAGAATGTCCGGCAGAAACAAGAATGTCCAGTGGAAACAAGGATATCCAGCTGACATAAGAATGTCCAGCAGAAACAAGGATATCCAGCAGAAACAAGAATGTCCAGCAGAAACAAGAATGTCCACCAGAAACAAGGATATCCAGCAGAAACAAGAATGTCCACCAGAAACAAGGATATCCAGCAGAAACAAGAATGTCCAGCAGAAACAAGAATGTCCAGCAGAAACAAAAATGTCCAGCAGAAACAAGAATATCCAGCAGAAACAAGAATGTCCAGCAGAAACAGGAATGTCCACCGGAAACAAGGATATCCAGCAGAAACATGAATGTCCAGCAGAAACAAGAATGTCCAGCTGACACACGAATGTCCAGCAGAAACAAGAATGTCCAGAAGAAACAAGGATGTCCAGATGACACAAGAATGTCCACCAGAAACAAGGATATCCAGCAGAAACAAGAATGTCCAGCAGAAACAAGAATGTCCACCAGAAACAAGAATGTCCACCAGAAACAAGGATATCCAGCAGAAACATGAATGCCCAGCAGAAACAAGAATGTCCACCGGAAACAAGGATATCCAGCAGAAACAAGAATGTCCAGCAGAAACAAGAATGTCTAGCTGACACATGAATGTCCAGCAGAAACATGAATGTCCAGCAGAAACAAGGATGTCCAGCAGAAACAAGAATGTCCAGCTGACACATGAATGCCCAGCAGAAACAAGGATGTCCAGCAGAAACAAGAATGTCCAGCTGAAACAAGGATGTCCAGCAGAAACAAGAATTTCCAGCAGAAATAAGGATATCCAGCAGAAACAAGAATGTCCAGCACAAACAAGAATGTCCAGCTGACACAGGAATGTCCTGCAGAAACAAGAATGTCCAGCAGAAACAAGGATGTCCAGCAGAAACAAGAATGTCCAGCAGAAATAAGGATATCCAGCAGAAACAAGAATGTCCAGCAGAAACAAGAATGTCCACCGGAAACAAGGATATCCAGCAGAACCAAGGATATCCAGCAGAAACAAGAATGTCCACCAGAAACAAGGATATCCAGCAGAAACAAGAATGTCCAGCAGAAACAAGAATGTCCAGCAGAAACAAGAATATCCAGCAGAAACAAGAATGTCCAGCAGAAACAAGAATGTCCACTGGAAACAAGGATATCCAGCAGAAACATGAATGTCCAGCAGAAACAAGAATGTCCAGCTGACACACGAATGTCCAGCAGAAACAAGAATGTCCAGAAGAAACAAGGATATCCAGCAGAAACAAGAATGTCCAGCTGACACAAGAATGTCCAGCAGAAACAAGGATATCCAGCAGAAACAAGGATATCCTGCAGAAAGAAGAATGTCCAGCAGAAACAAGAATGTCCACCAGAAACAAGGATATCCAGCAGAAACATGAAGGCCCAGCAGAAACAAGAATGTCCACCGGAAACAAGGATATCCAGCAGAAACAAGAATGTCCAGCAGAAACAAGAATGTCCAGCTGACACATGAATGTCCAGCAGAAACAAGAATGTCCAGCAGAAACAAGGATGTCCAGCAGAAACAAGAATGTCCAGCTGACACATGAATGCCCAGCAGAAACAAGGATGTCCAGCAGAAACAAGAATGTCCAGCAGAAACAAGGATGTCCAGCAGAAACAAGAATTTCCAGCAGAAATAAGGATATCCAGCAGAAACAAGAATGTCCAGCAGAAACAAGAATGTCCAGCTGACACAGGAATCTCCTGCAGAAACAAGAATGTCCAGCAGAAACAAGGATGTCCAGCAGAAACAAGAATGTCCAGCAGAAATAAGGATATCCAGCAGAAACAAGAATGTCCAGCAGAAACAAGAATGTCCAGCTGACATAAGAATGTCCAGCAGAAACAAGAATGTCCAGCAGAAACAAGAATGTGCAGCAGAAACAAGAATGTCCAGCAGAAACAAGAATGTCCGCCGGAAACAAGGATATCCAGCAGAAACAAGAATGTCCAGCAGAAACAAGAATGTCCAGCTGACACAAGAATGTCCAGCAGAAACATGAATGTCCAGCTGACATAAGAATGTCCAGCAGAAACAAGGATATCCAGCAGAAACAAGAATGTCCAGCAGAAACAAGGATGTCCAGCAGAAACAAGAATTTCCAGCAGAAATAAGGATATCCAGCAGAAACAAGAATATCCAGCTGACATAAGAATGTCCAGCAGAAACAAGGATATCCAGCAGAAACAAGAATGTCCACCAGAAACAAGGATATCCAGCAGAAACAAGAATGTCCAGCAGACACAAGAATATCCAGCAGAACAAGAATGTCCACCAGAAACAAGGATATCCAGCAGAAACAGGAATGTCCAGCAGAAACAGGAATGTCCAGCTGACACAGGAATGTCCAGCAGAAACATGAATGCCCAGCAGAAACAAGAATGTCCAGCAGAAACAAGAATGTCCAGCAGAGACAAGGATATGCAGCAGAAACAAGAATGTCCAGCCGAAACAAGAATGTCCAGCTGACATATGAATGTCCAGCAGATACATGAATGTCCAGCAGAAACAAGGATGTCCAGCTGACATAAGAATGTCCAGCAGAAACAAGGCTATCCAGCAGAAACAAGAATGTCCAGCAGAAACAAGAATGTCCACCAGAAACAAGGATATCCAGCAGAACCAAGGATATCCAGCAGAAACAAAAATGTCCAGCAGAAACAAGAATCTCCAGCAGAAACAAGAATGTCCAGCTGACACAAGAATGCCCAGCAGAAACAAGGATATCCAGCAGAAACAAGAATGTCCAGCAGAAACAAGAATGTCCACCGGAAACAAGGATATCCAGCAGAAACAAGAATGTCCAGCAGAAACAAGAATGTCTAGCTGACAAAAGTATGTCCAGCAGAAACAAGGATGTCCAGCAGAAACAGTAATGTCCAGCTGACAGATGAATGCCCAGCAGAAACAAGGGTATCCAGCAGAAATAAGGATATCCAGCAGAAACAAGAATATCCAGCTGACATAAGAATGTCCAGCAGAAACAAGGATATCCAGCAGAAACAAGAATGTCCAGCAGAGACCAGAATGTCCACCAGAAACAAGGATATCCAGCAGAAACAAGAATGTCCAGCAGACACAAGAATATCCAGCTGACATATGAATGCCCAGCAGAAAGAAGGATATCCAGCAGAAACAAGAATTTCCAGCAGAAACATGGATATCCAGCAGAAACAAGAATTTCCAGCAGAAACAGGGGTGTGCAACTGACACAGGAATGTCCAGCAGAAACATGAATGCCCAGCAGAAACAAGAATGTCCAGCAGAAACAGGAATGTTCAGCTGACACAGGAATGTCCAGCAGAAACATGAATGCCCAGCAGAAACAAGAATGTCCAGCAGAAACAAGAATGTCCAGCAGAGACAAGGATATCCAGCAGAAACAAGAATGTCCAGCCGAAACAAGAATGTCCAGCTGACATAAGAATGTCCAGCAGATACAAGGATGTCCAGCTGACATAAGAATGTCCAGCAGAAACAAGGATATCCAGCAGAAACAAGAATGTCCAGCAGAAACAGGAATGTCCACCAGAAACAAGGATATCCAGCAGAACCAAGGATATCCAGCAGAAACAAGAATGTCCACCAGAAACAAGGATATCCAGCAGAAACAAGAATATCCAGCAGAAACAAGAATGTCCAGCAGAAACAAGAATCTCCAGCAGAAACAAGAATGTCCAGCTGACACAAGAATGTCCAGCAGAAACAAGGATATCCAGCAGAAACAAGAATGTCCAGCAGAAACAAGAATGTCCACCGGAAACAAGGATATCCAGCAGAAACAAGAATGTCCAGCAGAAACAAGAATGTCCAGCTGACAAAAGAATGTCCAGCAGAAACATGAATGTCCAGCAGAAACAAAGGTGTCCAGCAGAAACAAGAATGTCCAGCTGACAGATGAATGCCCAGCAGAAAAAAAGATGTCCAGCAGTAACAAGGGTATCCAGCAGAAACAAGAATTTCCAGCAGAAATAAGGATATCCAGCAGAAACAAGAATATCCAGCTGACATAAGAATGTCCAGCAGAAACAAGGATATTAGAACATAGAACATAGAACATACAGCACAGAACAGGCCCTTCGGCCCACAATGTTGTGCCGATCCTTTGTCCTCTGTCAAGGACAATTTAATCTATACCCCATCATTCTCCTTTATCCATATACCTATCCAAAAGCCTTTTGAAAGTCCCTAAAGTTTCTGACTCAACAACTTCCCCGGGCAAGGCATTCCATGCCTCGACCACTCTCTGGGTAAAGAACCTTCCCCTGACATCCCCCTTATATCTCCCACCCTTCACCTTAAATTTATGACCCCTTGTAACGCTTTGCTCCACCCGGGGAAAAAGTTTCTGACTGTCTACCCTATCTATTCCCCTGATCATCTTATAAACCTCTATCATGTCACCCCTCATCCTTCTCCTTTCTAATGAGAAGAGGCCTAGAATGTTCAGCCTTTCCTCGTAAGACTTATTCTCCATTCCAGGCAACATCCTGGTAAATCTCCTCTGCACCCTCTCCAAGGCTTCCACATCCTTCCTAAAATGAGGCGACCAGAACTGCACACAGTACTCCAAATGAGGCCTTACCAAGGTCCTGTACAGCTGCATCATCACCTCACGGCTCTTAAATTCAATCCCTCTGCTAATGAACGCTAACACCCCATATGCCTTCTTCACAGCCCTATCCACTTGAGTTGCAACTTTCAACGATCTATGCACATAGACCCCAAGGTCTCTCTGCTCCTCCACATGCCCAAGAACCCTACCGTTAACCCAGTATTTTGCATTCATGTTTGTCCTTCCAAAATGGACGACCTCACACTTTTCAGGGTTAAACTCCATCTGCCACTTTTCAGCCCAGCACTGCAACCTATCCAAGTCCCTTTGCAGACGACAATAGCCCTCCTCGGTATCCACAACTCCACCAACCTTTGTATCATCTGCAAATTTACTGACCCACCCTTCGACTTCCTCATCCAAGTCGTTAATAAAAATCACAAACAGGAGAGGACCCAGAACTGATCCCTGCGGCATATATCCGGCAGAAACAAGAATGTCCAGCAGAGACCAGAATGTCCACCAGAAACAAGGATATCCAGCAGAAACAAGAATGTCCAGCAGACACAAGAATATCCAGCTGACATAAGAATGTCCAGCAGAAACAAGGATATCCAGCAGAAACAAGAATGTCAGCAGAAACAAGAATGTCGAGCAGAAACAAGTATATCCAGCAGAAACAAGAATGCTGAGCAGAAACAAGGATGTCCAGTAGAAACAAGAATGTCCAGCCGAAACAAGGATGACCAGCAGAAACAAGAATGTCCAGCAGAAACAAGAATGTCCAGCTGACACAAGAATGTCCAGAAACAAGAATGTCCAGCTGACATAAGAATGTCCAGCAGAAACAAGGATCTTCAGCAGAAACAAGAATGTCCAGCAGAAAGAAGAATGTCCAGCTGACATAAGAATGTCCAGCAGAAACAAGGATATCCAGCAGAAACAAGAATTTCCAGCAGAAACAAGGATGTCCAGCAGAAACAAGAATGTCCAGCTGACACATGAATGCCCAGCAGAAACAAGGATGTCCAGCAGAAACAAGGATGTGCAGCTGACACAAGAATGTCCAGCAGAAACAAGGATATCCAGCAGAAACAAGAATGTCCACCAGAAACAAGGATATCCAGCAGAAACAAGAATGTCCAGCAGAAACAGGAATGTCCAGCTGACACAGGAATGTCCAGCAGAAACATGAATGCCCAGCAGAAACAAGAATGTCCAGCAGAAACAAGAATGTCCAGCAGAGACAAGGATATCCAGCAGAAACAAGAATGTCCAGCCGAAACAAGAATGTCCAGTTGACATAAGAATGTCCAGCAGTTACATGAATGTCCAGCAGAAACAAGGATGTCCAGCAGAAACAAGGATATCCAGCAGAAACAAGAATGTCCAGCAGAAACAAGAATGTCCAGCAGAAACAACGATATCCAGCAGAACCAAGGATATCCAGCAGAAACAAGAATGTCCACCGGAAACAAGGATATCCAGCAGAAACAAGAATGTCTAGCAGAAACAAGAATGTCCAGCAGAAGCAAGAATGTCCAGCTGACAAAAGAATGTCCAGCAGAAACATGAATGTCCAGCAGAAACAAGGATGTCCAGCAGAAACAAGAATGTCCAGCTGACAGATGAATGCCCAGCAGAAACAGGGATGTCCAGCAGAAACAAGGGTATCCAGCAGTAACAAGAATTTCCAGCAGAAATAAGGATATCCAGCAGAAACAAGAATATCCAGCTGACATAAGAATGTCCAGCAGAAACAAGGATATCCACCAGAAACAAGAATGCCCAGCAGAGACCAGAATGTCCACCAGAAACAAGGATATCCAGCAGAAACAAGAATGTCCAGCAGACACAAGAATATCCAGCTGACATAAGAATGTCCAGCAGAAACATGGATATCCAGCAGAAACAAGAATGTCGAGCAGAAACAAGGATATCCAGCAGAAACAAGGATATCCAGCAGAAACAAGAATGCTGAGCAGATACAAGGATGTCCAGGAGAAACAAGAATGTCCAGCTGACACAAGAATGTCCAGCCGAAACAGGGATGACCAGCAGAAACAAGAATGTCCAGCTGACACAAGAATGTCCAGAAACAAGAATGTCCAGCTGACATATGAATGTCCAGCAGAAACAAGGATATCCAGCAGAAACAAGAATTTCCAGCAGAAACAAGGATGTCCACCGGAAACAAGAATGTCCAGCTGACACATGAATGCCCAGCAGAAACAAGGATGTCCAGCAGAAACAAGAATGTCCAGCAGAAACAAGGATGTCCAGCTGACATAAGAATGCCCAGCAGAAACAAGGATATCCAGCAGAAACAAGAATTTCCAGCAGAAACAAGGATATCCAGCAGAAACAAGAATTTCCAGCAGAAACAAGGATATCCAGCAGAAACAAGAATTTCCAGCAGAAACAAGGATGTGCAGCTGACACATGAATGTTCAGCAGAAACAAGGATATCCAGCAGAAACAAGAATGTCCAGCAGAGACAAGAATATCCAGCTGACATAAGAATGCCCAGCAGAAACAAGGATATCCAGCAGAAACAAGAATTTCCAGCAGAAACAAGGATATCCAGCAGAAACAAGAATTTCCAGCAGAAACAAGGATGTGCAGCTGACACAAGAATGTCCAGCAGAAACAAGAATGTCCAGCAGAAACAGGAATGTCCAGCTGACACAGGAATGTCCATCTGACACAAGAATGTCCGGCAGAAACAAGAATGTCCAGCAGAAACAAGGATATCCAGCAGAAACAAGGATGTCCAGCAGAAACAAGAATGTCCAGCTGACAGATGAATGCCCAGCAGAAACAGGGATGTCCAGCAGAAACAAGGGTATCCAGCAGTAACAAGAATTTCCAGCAGAAATAAGGATATCCAGCAGAAACAAGAATATCCAGCTGACATAAGAATGTCCAGCAGAAACAAGGATATCCACCAGAAACAAGAATGCCCAGCAGAGACCAGAATGTCCACCAGAAACAAGGATATCCAGCAGAAACAAGAATGTCCAGCAGACACAAGAATATCCAGCTGACATAAGAATGTCCAGCAGAAACATGGATATCCAGCAGAAACAAGAATGTCGAGCAGAAACAAGGATATCCAGCAGAAACAAGGATATCCAGCAGAAACAAGAATGCTGAGCAGATACAAGGATGTCCAGGAGAAACAAGAATGTCCAGCTGACACAAGAATGTCCAGCCGAAACAGGGATGACCAGCAGAAACAAGAATGTCCAGCTGACACAAGAATGTCCAGAAACAAGAATGTCCAGCTGACATATGAATGTCCAGCAGAAACAAGGATATCCAGCAGAAACAAGAATTTCCAGCAGAAACAAGGATGTCCACCGGAAACAAGAATGTCCAGCTGACACATGAATGCCCAGCAGAAACAAGGATGTCCAGCAGAAACAAGAATGTCCAGCAGAAACAAGGATGTCCAGCTGACATAAGAATGCCCAGCAGAAACAAGGATATCCAGCAGAAACAAGAATTTCCAGCAGAAACAAGGATATCCAGCAGAAACAAGAATTTCCAGCAGAAACAAGGATATCCAGCAGAAACAAGAATTTCCAGCAGAAACAAGGATGTGCAGCTGACACATGAATGTTCAGCAGAAACAAGGATATCCAGCAGAAACAAGAATGTCCAGCAGAGACAAGAATATCCAGCTGACATAAGAATGCCCAGCAGAAACAAGGATATCCAGCAGAAACAAGAATTTCCAGCAGAAACAAGGATATCCAGCAGAAACAAGAATTTCCAGCAGAAACAAGGATGTGCAGCTGACACAAGAATGTCCAGCAGAAACAAGAATGTCCAGCAGAAACAGGAATGTCCAGCTGACACAGGAATGTCCATCTGACACAAGAATGTCCGGCAGAAACAAGAATGTCCAGCAGAAACAAGGATATCCACCAGAAACAAGAATGCCCAGCAGAGACCAGAATGTCCACCAGAAACAAGGATATCCAGCAGAAACAAGAATGTCCAGCAGACACAAGAATATCCAGCTGACATAAGAATGTCCAGCAGAAACAAGGATATCCAGCAGAAACAAGAATGTCGAGCAGAAACAAGGATATCCAGTAGAAACAAGGATATCCAGCAGAAACAAGAATGCTGAGCAGAAACAAGGATGTCCAGGAGAAACAAGAATGTCCAGCTGACACAAGAATGTCCAGCCGAAACAGGGATGACCAGCAGAAACAAGAATGTCCAGCTGACACAAGAATGTCCAGAAACAAGAATGTCCAGCTGACATATGAATGTCCAGCAGAAACAAGGATATCCAGCAGAAACAAGAATTTCCAGCAGAAACAAGGATGTCCACCGGAAACAAGAATGTCCAGCTGACACATGAATGCCCAGCAGAAACAAGGATGTCCAGCAGAAACAAGAATGTCCAGCAGAAACAAGGATGTCCAGCTGACATAAGAATGCCCAGCAGAAACAAGGATATCCAGCAGAAACAAGAATTTCCAGCAGAAACAAGGATATCCAGCAGAAACAAGAATTTCCAGCAGAAACAAGGATGTGCAGCTGACACATGAATGTTCAGCAGAAACAAGGATATCCAGCAGAAACAAGAATGTCCAGCTGACACAAGAATGTCTAGCCGAAACAGGGATGACCAGCAGAAACAAGAATGTCCAGCTGACACAAGAATGTCCAGAAACAAGAATGTCCAGCTGACATATGAATGTCCAGCAGAAACAAGGATATCCAGCAGAAACAAGAATTTCCAGCAGAAACAAGGATGTCCACCGGAAACAAGAATGTCCAGCTGACACATGAATGCCCAGCAGAAACAAGGATGTCCAGCAGAAACAAGAATGTCCAGCAGAAACAAGGATGTCCAGCTGACATAAGAATGCCCAGCAGAAACAAGGATATCCAGCAGAAACAAGAATTTCCAGCAGAAACAAGGATATCCAGCAGAAACAAGAATTTCCAGCAGAAACAAGGATATCCAGCAGAAACAAGAATTTCCAGCAGAAACAAGGATGTGCAGCTGACACATGAATGTTCAGCAGAAACAAGGATATGCAGCAGAAACAAGAATGTCCAGCAGAGACAAGAATATCCAGCTGACATAAGAATGCCCAGCAGAAACAAGGATATCCAGCAGAAACAAGAATTTCCAGCAGAAACAAGGATATCCAGCAGAAACAAGAATTTCCAGCAGAAACAAGGATGTGCAGCTGACACAAGAATGTCCAGCAGAAACAGGAATGTCCAGCTGACACAGGAATGTCCATCTGACACAAGAATGTCCGGCAGAAACAAGAATGTCCAGCAGAAACAAGAATGTCCAGCAGAAACAAGGATATCCAGCAGAAATAAGGATATCCAGCAGAAACAAGAATGTCCAGCAGGAACAAGAATGTCCGGCAGAAACAAGGATATCCAGCAGAAACAAGGATATCCAGCAGAAACAAGAATGTACAGCAGAAACAAGAATGTCCAGCAGAAACAAGGATATCCAGCAGAAATAAGGATATCCAGCAGAAACAAGAATGTCCAGCAGGAACAAGAATGTCCAGCAGGAACAAGAATATCCAGCAGAAACAAGAATGTCCATCTGACACAAGAATGTCCAGCCGAAACAAGGATATCCAGCAGAAACAAGAATGTCCAGCAGAAACAAGGATATCCAGCAGAAACAAGAATGTCCAGCAGAAACAAGAATGTCCAGCAGAAACAAGGATATCCAGCAGAAATAAGGATATCCAGCAGAAACAAGAATGTCCAGCAGGAACAAGAATGTCCAGCAGGAACAAGAATATCCAGCAGAAACAAGAATGTCCAATTGACACAAGAATGTCCAGCTGACACAAGGATATCCAGCAGAAACAAGAATGTCCAGCAGGAACAAGAATGTCCAGCAGGAACAAGAATATCCAGCAGAAACAAGAATGTCCATCTGACACAAGAATGTCCAGCTGACATAAGAATGTCCAGCAGAAACAAGAATGTCCAGCAGAAACAAGGATATCCAGCAGAAATAAGGATATCCAGCAGAAACAAGAATGTCCAGCAGGAACAAGAATGTCCGGCAGAAACAAGGATATCCAGCAGAAACAAGGATATCCAGCAGAAACAAGGATATCCAGCAGAAACAAGAATGTCCAGCAGAAACAAGAATGTCCAGCAGAAACAAGAATGTCCAGCAGAAACAAGGATATCCAGCAGAAATAAGGATGTCCAGCAGGAACAAGAATGTCCAGCAGGAACAAGAATATCCAGCAGAAACAAGAATGTCCATCTGACACAAGAATGTCCAGCCGAAACAAGGATATCCAGCAGAAACAAGAATGTCCAGCAGAAACAAGGATATCCAGCAGAAACAAGAATGTTCAGCAGAAACAAGAATGTCCAGCTGACATAAGAATATCCAGCAAAACAAGGATGACCTTCTAAAATAAAGATGCCTAACTCAAGCATTCCTGTGAAATGATTTGAATGGTTCTGAATGGAGATCTTAAAAATCCTCTTAACCTTTTCTGCTTTAAAGAGAACAACCCCAGTTTTTCCAGTCCTTCCACGTTGAAACTCATTATCCTGAGTATCATCCTGGTAAACCTCCTCGATTACTTCTCCAAGGCTTTTACATTCTTCTTAAAGTGTCGTGCTCAAAAGTGTACACATTGCTCTAATCTGTGATACTTCATTAAAATGCATCGCCATCTGTCTGCCCATTTCAATAGTTCTGTCTAAGTCCTCCTGAAGTCTGCTGCTGTCAGCTGGACATCTTTGCTACTGTCCTGCTCACCATTAAATGCATTGTTAAGTTTTCTATTATCTGCAAAGTATGAAATTGTACTTCTTATACCCAAGTCCAGGTCATTCAATATAATCAGAAGAGCAACGGTCTTAATACTGACCGCTGGGGGACCCCACTGCATACTTCTCTCCAGTCAGAAGAACATCCGTTCCCACTATTTTCAGCCTCCTATCCCCCAGTCAATTACACACCAAAGTTACCATCACCTCTCTAATACATTATGCTTCTATTTTCTGAATAGGTCAGTTATCTGGTAAAGTCCATACATACATTTATTGCACCTACATTCATCAACCCTCTCTGTTATTTCATCAACAGAGATGAAAAATACAATATTTTTTCAAAGGTGAGAGACTGGGAAATGTTGGTATTCAGAGGGACCTAGGTGGACTTGTACACAAATCACAGAAAGTTAACAGGCGGGCACAGCAAGCAATTAGGAGAGCAATTGTATTTTATAAAAGGATTGGAGTTTAAGAATAAAGAGGACTTACTGCAATCATGTAGGGCCTTGGTGAGACCACACCTGGAGTGTTGTGTTTTGGTCTCCTTACCTAAGGAAAGATATACTTGCCTTAGGGGGAAGGCAATGAAGATTCACGAGACTGATTCCTGGGAGGAGGGTGAGGAGAGATTGAGTAGAACAGGCCTATATTCTTTGGAGTTTAGAAAAAGGAGAATTGATCTCATTGAAACATAAATAATTTTTAAGGGGCTTGCCAAGGTAGAAGCTGGGAGGTTGTCTTCCTGACTGAAGAGTCTAGAATTAGAAGTTGCAGTTTTAGAATAAGGGACCAGTCATTCAGGACTGAGATTTTTTAGAATTAGAATTAGAATTAGAACATTACAGCGCAGTACAGGCCCTTCAGCCCTTGATGTTGCGCCGACCTGTGAAACCATCTGACCTACACTATTCCATTTTCATCCATATGTCTATCCAATGACCACTTAAATGCCCTTAAGATGAGGAGAAATTTCTTCACTCAAAGGGTTGTGTGGATGCTCAGCCGTTGAGTATATTCAAGACTGAGATAAATAGATTTTTGGATTCTAAGGGATTCAACGGATATGAGAATAGTGAGGGAAGATGGAGTTGAAGGAGAAGATCAGGCATGATCTTATTGAATGGTGGAGCAGGTTCAATGGGCCTCAATCAGTTAGTCAGACTCGATTTGTTTTAACAACTCTGTGCTGGCTGTCTCTTGATAACCCATGCTTCTCCAAGTCAGAATTAATTGTGTCCTTGACAATAGTGTCTCATAGTTTTACCACCACTGACATTAGACCGACTGGTCTGCAGTTACCAGATTTATCCCACTTCCCTTTTTTGAACGGGGGTTTGACGTTTCCAATCCTCCGTCCATTGGCATCACTCCCATATCCAAGATTAAAAGATTTTGAACAGAGCTTCTGCTATTTCCACCCCAGCCTCTCTCAGCAACCTAGGACACCTCCCATCTAGATCGGGTGACTTGTTAACTTTGAATGATGCCAACCTATTTAGCACCTGTTTTCTACCTTGTTGGATCCTATGCAATATCTCTATCTCCCCCCCTCCTAGTGTGCAATATTAACTTCATCTTCTTTTATGAACCAGGTGCAATACTCATTCAGTCATGCCATAGTGTCATAGAGTCATTATGGCACAGAAGGAGGCCATTCAGCCCATTGAGTCCATGCCCGCTCTATGCAGAGCAATCCAGTCCGTTCCATTCCCTCTCTCTATCCCCGTAGCCCTGCAGGTTTATTTACCTCAAGTGCCTGTCTAATTTCCCTTTGAAATCATTAATTCATGCCCTCTGCCTCTACATTAATTAATTTTGGTGAGGAGACATCTTATAAGGGTTATATGTGAGGACACATCTTTGATAGATTGCTGACTAACACAAGGTTGTAATACGCGCTTAGCACAGGTTATAATTTGTACTATACTGGTCAATGCGCCGTTAATATTAAATGAGGATAGTCGACTTTGGGTCAAAGTAACAGGAGTTTATTTACAAGGTCTTATCTCGAACATTAACACTGAGTAACACAAGATTCAGACTCGTGACATCACATCTTGTGATGATGCTTAAGGTCTATATAATCTACCCAGCAACAGGTTATGTACTTTATACTACATCTCCCCCCGAGTCTCTGACTTCATTCATCAGGTCTGTAATGCTGTGGGGCTCTCACGACTCTGCCATAGTGTGTTCATCTTTCACTTGTTTGGGGAATGGGTCCTTCGGTTCTTCTTCTTCACTTTCCTCTGGGTAAGTTGATCTATTGGATGCCTTAGGTTCTCTGCTTTTGCTGTCCTCTGGGCGATCTGTTATTGGTTGTATCACTGGTTCATCAGCTCTTTCTGATTCGTTTGATTTTTTTCTGTGATGTCAGTCCCAAGGATCTTCTATTTCTTGTTATCCATCCTTGGTCTGTCTAGACTATGGAGGATCAAGGATATGAAGATCTCTCCCTCACTTCCCTATATCAATCCTGATCTTTAATTCAAACCAAATCTCCAGGTCGTAGGTCTGTTTGATTTTTTTGCTCTGTAGCTTCTATCATGATTCTCTGTTTGGATTGGCCTCTCTTTCTCTTCTCTCACCCTTACCCTTTCCAGTCTTCTGCACAGATTCATGGCTGAAGGGTTCTTAGGTATGCGGGTAGTTGTGTCCTTAACCTCTTACCCATTAGCAACTCATATGGGGCCAACCCGTTCTGGAATAATAGTCAATGACAATAAGGAAAATCTTCCCTTTATGTTCAAACAGATCCATTCCCAGGCGCTCTCATGGCCTGGACGGAAACAAAGACGACATCAGTGGTTCTCTAGAGTCTTGTCTGGTAGCAGCTCATGTGATACACCTGGAAATCATGTCTTTAATCTCCTTGGAAACAGCCAGTCACCATACCGAGTTTCTCACTCTTGCTCTACACTTGGTGATTCCTTAATGTAGTTTCTCTTGGATGTCCAACCTTAAAACCCTTGGAATAACTAATCTTTCATCGTAGACTCGTAAGTCACCCACAATAGTAAGATGGCTTCTTTGCTGATGATATTTTCTTAAATTGTGTTATAAGGCATATATTCTGGCCAACCTTCTTGGCAAAACTGCCTTACTTTTTCGCAGACTTCGTCCTCTTTCTGTAGGTTATAGACCCATTTGGTTTCTTTACTGGAAACATCCCAAAGCACCACCTAGTGGGTTTTGTCACTGCAGAAATAACTCCTTGGTTTAGCATGGCATCGATTTCCTTCTTTACCTCTTCCAAGAGTGGGTGTGGGACCTTTCTCAGCGCGAATAAACATACTGGCTCTGCCTCTTTGTTGAGAGTAATGTGATACTCTGTTTTTAATTTTTCTAAACCTTCAAATAATTTGGGGAATTCAGCTCTAAGATCGCTGAGCTGTTTCTCTTGTTCCTTGATCTCTTCCACCCTGCATAAGAGCTGTAAGGCTAAACAAGCTTGCTTACTGAATAATGGCTTGGGTCTTTATAACACATAGGGTTTCCAGAATTGTGTTATTCCTGTGTGTTAAGGTTGTGTGTATTTCTCCTACAACCTTTAATTGAATTCCTCCTGGCCCGCATCATTTCTTGTTTGTTTTCCTCAGCCTTTTCTTCCTCAGCCATGGTGTTTTGTCGAATTGGACAGAAAAGAAGCTCGCCCACCAGACAGCCAGAGCTGAAGTTCAAAGAAGAAGCTGCGATTTGAAGAACAAGTGGTGGACAGAGAAGCCTGAGGAAATTCAATTCCTCACTAACATGCATGACACGCATGCCTTTTCAAGGCAACCAAAGAGATCAATGGACCCTCAACACATGGACCAACACCAGTAAGCCCAAAGAGGGCAAGACGTTCCTCAAAGACACAGACACAATCAACACCCTCTGGAAAGAACACTTTGTATCAGAATTGCACAGTCGACATGCACCTGCTAGAAAACCTCCCACAACATACAATCAGAATTGAGCTAGACGATGATCCCGACACTTGATGCAGTGATAATTGTCAACCAGATGAAAAACAATAAAGCTTCTGGGCCTGATAATATCCCAGTGGAAATACTGTAACATGGAGGGGACATGCTGATTTCTCAGATACATGCCCTATTTGTGAAGCTCTGGCAGAATGAAAAAATTCCAAGTACCTTAGAGATGCAATGATGATCACATGATGATGCCACAAGTTGAACTGTAGCAATTACAGGAGCATTGCAGTGCCCTCAACTATTGGTAAAGTCCTAGCTAGGTTACTTCTTAGTCACCTCTCACCAATTGCAGAGGAGCTCCATCCAGATCCCTGGTGTGGCTTCTGATCCAGAGGAACAACCAACATGATCTTCACAGCACGCCAGCTACAAGAAAAATGCAGACAGCAGAACATCCCTTTGTACATGGCTTTCTTCGATCTCACAAAAGCCTATGACTTGGTGAATTGAATTGCCCTTTGGAAGGAGCTACGATGATATGGATGCTCAGCCAAGTTCACAACATCATCTGTCTCCTATATGATAATATGCAAATAACAGTAGTATGTTATGGCTCCACCATAGACCCCTTCCCTGTCAAAACGGCTGTCAAACAGGGGATGTCATTGTGCCAACACTATTCTCAATCTTTCTTGCTGCAACTTACCACTGACAGGCTCCCCCCAGGTGTGGTAAAAACTTATTGCACTGATGGTAAACTCTTCAACGTCAACCAGCTGAAAGCCAAAACCAAGACAACAACCACTTCTATAATAGAACTACAATATGCTGACGACGCACAAGTTAGTGCCCACTCTGAAGAAGAAACACAACAGATAGTTGACATTCACCAAAGCCTCGATAACATGGGACTTCCCTGAACACCAGGAAGACCAAAGTTTTCTACCAACCCACACCAAATGTATCAAGTCAAATGCCCTAAATTGAGATTCATGGTGAAGTGTTGGAAAATATCCCTCACTTCCCATATCTTGGAAGCCATCTAGCCCAAAAAGCTGACAATGCTGAAGAGGTACACCACTGAATCCAATGGGCTAGGTCAGCCTATGGTAAATTATGTACTCGGGTTTTCAAGAATTGTGATATCAGACCCAATACTAAACTCAAGCTGTATCGGGCAGTTTCCCCATGTTTCTCTACGATGCTGAAGCTTGGACAACTAATAGACACCATATCAAGGCCCTATGTGCATATCATCATGTTGTCTGAGAAGGATCTTGCGAATCAAGTGGAAGGACCAAAGAACAATTTGAACATCCTCCAAGACACAAATATGCCAAGTATAGAGGCCATGATAATCTCACATCAACTGAGGTGGTCGTCAGATCGCTCGACTCAAGGCTGCCCAAATAGATGCTCTCCTCAGAGCTCTGCCATGGTTTCTGTTCACAAGGGGGCCAAAGGAAATGTTTCAAAGACCATCTCAAAGCCTCCATGAAGGCCTGCTCTGTTAACATCAACACATGGGAAGCAGAAACCTAGTTGTGTTCAAAATAGCAATCTATCATCAAAAATGGTGCCAAGACCTTTCAATCAAAAAGAGCAGCCAATGAGAGAGAATGGTGAGAGATGGAAAGAGAGGTCAGCTGCTTAAGCCAACAATCTGTCCCCATCACTAGCGGCCGACAACCGATGCCCTCACTGTGGGAGAGCCTACAAGGCTACGATAGGGCTCATAAGCCATCTGCGAACCCACAGCCAACACTGACATCTCACTTCCATCCTGCCATCTGCAAGGAAGAATCATCCTAGACAACAAGGGATTACCGGTGAGAGGTTGCAGGTTTGGAAGGTGCTGTCGAAGATCCTTGGCCAGTTGCTGCAGTGCATCTTGTAGATGCTACACTCTGCTGCCACTGTGCACTGGTGGTGGAGGGAGTGAATGTTTAAGGTGGTGGATGGGGTGCCAATCAAGTAGGTTTCTTTGTCCTGGATAGTATCATGCCTCTTGAGTGTTGTTGGAGATGCACCCATCACACTCCTGACTTGTGTCTTGTAGATGGTGGACTGACTTTGGGGAGTCAGAAATTGAGTTACTCACAGAGTCAAAATAAAAATAATAGGGTAATAATAGTTGGGGATTTCAACTTACCTAATATCAACTGGGATAGTCTTAGTGTAAAAGGCTTAAAGGGGGCGGAATTCTTAAAATGCATACAGGAGAGCTTTTTGAGCCGGTATGTAGAAAGCCCTACAAGAGAAGGGGCAGTACTGGACCTAATCCTAGGGAATGAAGACAAGTGGTAGAAGTGTCAGTGGGGGAGCATTTCGAGGATAGTGACCATAACTCTATAAGATTTAAGGTAGTTTTGGAAAAGGACAAAGACGGGCCGGAAATAAAGGTACTGAATTGGGGGAAGGCTGATTTCAATATGATAAAACAGGATCTGGCCAAAGTGGACTGGGTGCAGCTACTTTGTCAGAAAGTCTACATCAGACCAGTGGGAGTCATTCAAAGAGGAAATAGTGAGGGTTCAGAGTCAACATGTACCCGTTAAGGTGAAGGGTAGGACTAACAAGTCCAGGGAACCCTGGATGTCAAGGGATATAGAGGATTGGATCAGGAAAAAAGAGGCTGAGAGCAGATTGGGAGCACTGAAAACAGCGGAGGCACTAGAAGAGTATAGAAAGTGTAGGGGGGTACGAAAAAAAGTAATTAGGAGAGCGAAGAGGGGGCATGAAAAAACACTAGCAGGCAAGATAAAAGAAAATCCCAAGGTGTTTTATAAGTATATTAAGGGCAAGAGGATAATCAGGGAAAGAGTGGGGCCCATTAGGGACCAAAGTGGCAATCTGTGTGTGGAGCCGGAGGACATAGGTGAGGTTTTAAATGATTACTTTGCATCTGTGTTCACTATGGAGAAGGACGATGTAGGTGTAGAGATCAGGGAGGGGGATTGTGATATACTTGAACATATTAGCATTGAAAAGGAGGAAGTATTAGATGTTTTAGCGGGCTTAAAAGTGGATAAATCCCCAGGCCCAGATGAGATGTATCCCAGGCTGTTATGTGAGGCAAGGGAGAAGATAGCAGGGTCTCTGACACAAATTTTCAAATCCTCTCTGGCCACAGGAGAGATATCAGAGGACTGGAGGACTGCGAATGTGGTGCCATTATTCAAGAAAGGTGGCAGGGATAAACCAAGTAATTACAGGCCGGTGAGTCTAACATCCGTGGTTGGGAAAATATTGGAAAGATTCTGAGGGACAGGATTAATCTCCAGTCGGAGAGGCAGGGATTAATCAGGAATAGTCAGCGTAGCTTTGTCGGGGAGATCGTGTCTAAATAACTTGATTGAATTTTGCAAGGAGGTGACTAGATGTGTAGATGAAGGTAAAGAAGTTGATGTAGTCCACATGGACTTCAGTAGGGCTTTTGATAAGGTACCGCATGGAAGATTGGTTAAGAAGGTAAGAGGATTCAATATTGGCTTAATGGCAGGAGGCAGCGGGTGATGGTCGAGGGTTTTTACGAATGGAAGCCTGTGACCAGTGGTGTACCACAGGGATCAGTGATGGGACCATTGCTGTTTGTAGTGTACATTAATGATTTTGTAAACCGTGGCGGGGAGTCAACTCCCCCTTGGCCCCTTTATTCCCTTCACCCACTTGATCCTGGCCATCACGTGGGACTAAGTCCTCTTAATTCAGGTTCAGGCTGGGTGTTTGGGATATCGGGGTTACAGGAGAGTAACCTCCACCTAATCCACCGGCTACAGTTAATGGCTTAGTACAAAGAGGAGGAAACTCAGTCCTTTCTTTAACTATCAATTTACTTTATTCACGTTGTTGTACAATGTAAGAATAAGGCTTATACACTTGGTTAGACAAATGCATGCAACTCAAACTGGGTTATACAGTTAATAACAAAGCTAACTAGAATTGATAAGCACACCCACTAGGTTCCTCTGACCTTTCCCTGACCTAGTCACAGAAAACAAAGGATAATACCCGAAAAGGGGAGAGCTGACGCTGGTCAGGCGTTTCGTTCTCTCTCTCTTTTACGTCATCGCTGCGTTGCTCACGCAGGGTCTTCCACTTCCGCGATGGTTGGTCTCCGGAGTTTCTCGCTGACTGTATGCCTGAGATTCTCCATACTTATTCTCTTTCTTATCTCTTCGAGCTGTGCTGTTTCTTTCCGGTTGGTTTAGGCCTGCTCACCTCGTTCATATCTTCTCCTTATTGGCCCAGGCCCAAAGACCCCGGTATCACACCGTGTCCAACTAAGGCTCTATTCCTGTGATCTCTCCCTTGTCTTGTCACATAAATTAATTAGTTCAAACTGGTTTTTACCAACACAGGCCAGTGTCTGAGCTCAGGTTACTTTAGTTCACAAACAATCCAGCAGTTTGTAACAGATTCTGTACTTCTTGCAGCCCCTGGCCAACATCTCCCCCCTCTTGATCCAAAGATACTTATCTTAGGATCATCAAGTTTCCCTTCTCTGTGAACCATTCCTGAGAACGTCATTGTCCCCCAATGGGTGTGCAATACTGATCCATACAAAAAGATACATTTATAAAACTTAGTATATACAGTTTTTTTACAGTTTTTTTAATATTGATAACCATTCCTTCTGTTTCATTATAGCCCCATCATCCAATCTTTGCAAAATTTCATTTTTCCACCTTCTAAGCTGATATACATTGAGTACAACAATTATTAGTGCACATAGAATCACTATGACAGCAATATGTGATACAATTCTGACCTATGGATGTATTTGAACATTAAATCCCCAATTCCAAAACTTACTCCAAAACCCTGGGTCGCGTAACAGTTCATTTACCTTGTCAGCATGAGTTCTAATTGTTTTAGTGTGTTTATTCCACTGATGAATTATCTCTTTTGCCTCTTCTGCTATTTGTGCCCAATCTGCTGTTAGGTGTGGGATGGGTGGTAATTCGGTGGCAATATATTCCCGTACCTCTTGCTCTGTATCAGTACGTTGGATCGTGAGGTTCTCCTTTATCACTATCCTCGTTATTGGCTTAGGCAGGACTTGTCCACCAACGACCAAGTCCGAGGTTACATTGTGAATGGCTACATTGTGTCCCTCCAGAGGGCACTGTTTCCATCCCTTGTTGTAGTTCATAGCAGCTGTGGCTATGTAATACATTTGTCCCACAAGGGCATATTGTAAAAAGGTCTGGTTATTAACAGGCAAAATGGACAATGAACAATTTTCATAGGTGCTGAGCCCGCAATTTGTAAGTTTCTGTCTCGTTGTCTCTTCCGGACAGGCCCAGTGATTCCCCCCTTGATGACATTTTGACAAATCTACCCCTTTCTCAACACAATCCATTACAATAGCATGAGATGGTGGGTTACTTAAAGATATCCGAACAGTCTCCTGGTACTTGCCCACGTTATGGACTCTCTTTAAAGGGTAGGGCAAATTGCTTCCGTGTCGGGGAATATGAAACACTGCCCCAACATAATATCTTCCTCTATCCTCGTCACAGGTACCTAACACTCTGTTAGTTAAGGTCAAACTTCTGTTCCTCCTGGTATACCCAATGTATTTCCCGCCCACGCCAACCCATCCACTCCCGCATAATACAAATTTAAATCTTCTCGCTTTCCTTTGTTGGTTCGAAGTCTCTGCAGAGCAAAGTTGTTTCTGGCCACGGGATAGTCTTCCTGCGTCGACTCTGCTTCAGGCGTGTTCATTCGTCGTGACAGCTCCGATGCGGGTTCACCTATAGTCCCAAATATGGTCAATCCAATGAAATGTATCACCCTCTTCATTGTGGGCTGGATCTGTAATATACAAGTGTAATTTCTGCTCTTATTTACAGTTTCTTTCTTATCCTATTTTAAGTCCAGTCTCTCCATACACTGAGCCAGACTGTCTATATCTTGTTCCCAATTTGTTTCTGATTCTAACCGTCCATTTCTTCTAGCCCACTTACTTCTCCTGTTTTCTTTATTTTTCTTTCGTTTTTTCCCTCGATTTCTCTCTGTATGTTGATGTACAACATCAGGTTGTCTTTCAAACACCTCCACTTGGATCCGCAGTTGATCCTGCTCTTGATCTCCCTGACCTTCGGTCGAAACATCGGTAGCATCAAGCATCACATGCCAACTGTGATTATCTTGTTTTTCTCCTACTAACTTTAACTGATTAATGTGATACCAGCCACTCTTATCTGGTGCCGTCAATACTTTGTATACAGATGAACTAGCTTTATCTACTATCTCATAGGGACCGGTGAACTTTGGACTCAAGAATGAGATGGGCTGGTATATTCTGATCATTACCCTTTGTCCGGGGTCCAACTCTATCAGGCTGGCTTTCGCATCAAAATAAGCCTTGCTTTGCTGTCTCTTCTTTCCCTGTTGGTGAGCTGCCACGTAATTTGCTTCTCTCACTGTTTCTACTAGTTGTTGCAACCATTTTTCTGATATAATACTGTCCACCTCAGGTTCGGACAAGTCCAAACCTCCCAACCCCTCCAGTCCTCTAATGTCCCTTCCCGTAATGAGTTTATAGGGAGTATAACCTGTTGATGAAGCTACGGTATTCCTGATTACCATCAACACATAGGGCAGAACGACCTGCCAGGTCGTCTTGTGCTGCTGTACCATTTTAGCTATTATGTTTTTCAATGTCCGATTGATCCTTTCCACAATTCCACTCGACTGTGGCCTATAGGGTATGTGGAATTTCTGTTTGACCCCAAAGAGGGTCATTACATTTTGCATTACTTGGGCTGTAAAATGTGTTCCCTGATCTGATTCTATGCTTCGGGGTAAACCCCACCGAGTGAATACCCTTTCTGACAGAATTTACGCGGTAATTTTGGCTGTATTTGTTCTGGTTGGGAAAGCTTCCACCCATTTGGTAAACATATCTACTATTACTAGAATGTACTTAAACCCTCCTGGAGTGGGGGGTAGGGGTCCTACATAGTCTATCTGAGATAGTAGATAAAGCTAGTTCATCTGTATACAAAGTATTGACGGCACCAGATAAGAGTGGCTGGTATCACATTAATCAGTTAAAGTTAGTAGGAGAAAAACAAGATAATCACAGTTGGCATGTGATGCTTGATGCTACCGATGTTTTGACCGAAGGTCAGGGAGATCAAGAGCAGGATCAACTGCGGATCCAAGCAGAGGTGTTTGAAAGACAACCTGATGTTGTACATCAACATACAGAGAGAAATCGAGGGAAAAAACGAAAGAAAAATAAAGAAACCAGGGAAAGTAAGTGGGCTAGAAGAAATGGATGGTTAGAATCAGAAACAAATTGGGAACAAGATATAGACAGTCTGGCTCAGTGTATGGAGAGACTGGACTTAAATTAGTCCAAGGCCCTTCTACTGGTCTAGTATGTCGGAGGGCCCCTTTTTTGACATTCCTTTTGGGGTTGTGTTGTGCACAGATCAAACAATTCTTGATGTAGTGCTCCACGTCACCTTTCATCCCAGGCCACCAGTACACCTCCTTTATCCTTTCCAGGGTACTCTCTGTCCCTTTATGTCCCCATAAGTCATGGTACCAGTGGATTATTTGGTTTCATCCCCCCTCTGGCACTACGAATTTTTCTTCACATAAAACCACTCCGTCCTGAATATATATCCCCTTGTACTCTTTGTATGTGTCTGACTCTACTCCTTCTTTAATTTTTTTCAATTCTCCATCTTTCTTCTGCTCCTCTGTTAAAATCCATTATCAGAACCTGTTTCCCTTTCTGTTCTCCAATGTCCTCAATCGGTGGCTGCCATTCCTGCCCACTAACAGCACCTTGTTTGGCTAGCTCATCCGCTTTCCTGTTCCCTTCCAGAGTAAGTTTTGGATGAGCTTTTACCTTCGTGATCCCATATCCTTTCCCCTGTGCTCCTTCAAAGATATATCTTAATAATGGGGCCGATGGAAGGGGCTTCCCATCCGCTGAGACAAAACCTCTCGCCTCCCATAAGGGCAAATGTTCCGTGAGGCTATTACAGACATACATGCTCTCAGAATATATATCCGATCCGAGTGGGATGTATTCTAGGTAGCCAACCACATATGCAACGGCTGCTAATTCTGCCGCCTGCGCGCTCATGGTTTTAGGCAATTTTAAGGCTGTGCTAAATTTTTCCTGACCGTGTTCGTCTTCTACATATATCCCACACCCAGTCTTCCTCTCGCCATCCTGTACTGATGAGGAACCATCCACAAAAATTTTTAAGTGGGGTTCTTCTTTTCCCTTTGCATCTTTGCTTTTGGGCCCCTTTGCTTTCTCCAATCCACTCCTACCCCCTCCTTTTTGTTTTGATACAAATGGTCCCTTGGGATCATTTGCTATCATGACTTGACACTCATGTTTCTCTCCTTGATACACTAGGTTGTCTGCCAACATGGTGGTAGTTTTTACCCCTTTTACGCTTATGTTTCTTCCTTGCAACAATAGTGTCCACCTAACAATTTGGTTCTGACTTACTGACGGATCTTTGATCCTACCGTCTAATAGTAACTGTACGGGGGTATGTTCTGTCAATATTGTAAGTGGGTTCAGTCCCACTATGTAAGTAAAATACTGTACTGCTGACAAATGTTTCTCACATGTCGTATACCCCTGCTCTACCGGTGAAAGCATATGCGAGGCATATGCTACTGGTCTCAATTTCCCATGGTGTCTCCTGTAACAGAACTGCCAAGGGGGTGGTGTCTGTGGTAACTACCTCCAATAAAAACGGCTCAGTTGGATTTAGGGTTTTCAGAGCAGGCGCAGCAGCTAGTGCCTGCTTTAAATCTGAAATGGCCTGTGTGTGTTCAGTTTTCCACTCCCACGTCACATTCTTTATCAATAGTTCCATTAATGGAGCCGCTTTTGTAGCGAATCCGTCAATGTGGTCCCTGCAATATCCTACCAAACCCAGGAAAGATCTCAACCCTTTTACATCCCTCGGGACAGGGAGTCTGCCAATCGCTACTACCCTCCGTTGGTCAATTTCTCTCTTTCCTGGTGTCAAGATCATTCCCAAGTAAGTAACCTTCTGTTTCATAACCTGCGCTTTTTTAGGGTTTACTTTTAGTCCCAATTCGTGTAACAATTGTAGTAATTCACTTAGTAACTGATAATGTTCCTTTTCCGTTTCAGTTTGTAGCAGTAAGTTGTCTCCATACTGCACCAGGCATTCAGGCTTTGAGAACCCTTTTAACCCTTCCGTTAGACATTGGTGAAATATAGACGGGGAATTATGAAATCCCTGTGGCAGGGCGGTCCATGTATATTGTCGTCCTTGAAAGGTAAACACAAATTTATATTGACATTCCTTCTCCAGTGGAATAGACCAAAAACCGTTACTTATGTCTAAAACCGTGAACCACTGGGCGTCCTCATTTTGTTTAACTACCGCCTCTGGGCTAGTTGCTACGTGGGGGCCATTAACAGGGTTACCTTATTTAATTCTCGGTAGTCTATCGTTAGTCTCCAGCTACTGTCCAGTTTCCTCACCGGCCAAATAGGTGAGTTGTTAGTGGAGGTTACCGGTCTTAGTATCCCTTGTAGCAACTAACTCTGTATCACCTTTCCCACCTCCTCTTCTGCCTGTTTCGGAAAACCATACTGCTTCTGTGGTTTGGGGTCTGGACCCTGTATACACACACTCCCGGTCATTTTCCCACAATCATGTTTATGTCGAGCAAATACTACTGAATTCCGTGTGATAATTTGTTGTACTTCACTATCGCTACTCATTTCTTCTGGTCTTGTCCACATTTCCCCAAACATGCATATCCTATCCTGGTATTCCCCGACCGGGACGGATATATGATCTATACTACCCATGCCCAAGGACATTTGCCAAATCGTACAATTAACAGGGTCAAAACAGAGTCCCGCTTTAGCCATATAATCACACCCTAATATATGTTCTTGTTCTCTGGGTAACTTAATGAGAACCACTGAGTGCTCTATTGCTACGTCCCCCACACTGACTTCCAACGGTACGCTCACATATCCCACTTGTGAATGTCCTGTGAATCCGCTTAAAACAAGTTTACTTTGAATTTCCCTATCTACTTTACTAACATTGGTGGTGTTTACGGTGGTTCGGGATCCTCCAGTGTTCCAAAGGAACGTGACAGGGCGGCCTCCAACCCTACCATTCACCAGGGGTCTCCCTGTGTTATCCCACCGCGTGTCACACACCCATAACGGAGAGGCCTGCAACCGTCATTGTGGTTCAGGGTACAACCCCGAAGACGGTGCTATCTCTAGTATATCTTCTTCTTCTTCTTTGGCCTCCTTATCTCGAGAGACAATGGATAAGCACCTGGAGGTGGTCAGTGGTTTGTGAAGCAGCGCCTGGAGTGGCTCTCAAGGCCAATTCTAGAGTGACAGGCTCTTCCACAGGTGCCGCAGAGAAATTTGTTTGTCGGGGCTGTTACACAGTTGGCTCTCCCCTTGCGCCTCTGTCTTTTTTCCTGCCAACTACTAAGTCTCTTCGACTCGCCACACTTTAGCCCCGTCTTTATGGCTGCCTGCCAGCTCTGGCGAACGCTGGCAACTGACTCCCACGACTTGTGATCAATGTCACAGGATTTCATGTCGCATTTGCAGACGTCTTTAAAGCGGAGACATGGACGGCCGGTGGGTCTGATACCAGTGGCGAGCTCGCTGTACAATGTGTCTTTGGGGATCCTGCCATCTTCCATGCGGCTCATATGGCCAAGCCATCTCAAGCGCCGCTGACTCAGTAGTGTGTATAAGCTGGGGATGTTGGCTGCCTCGAGGACTTCTGTGTTGGAGATACGGTCCTGCCACCTGATGCCAAGTATTCTCCGGAGGCAGCGAAGATGGAATGAATTGAGACGTCGCTCTTGGCTGACATATGTTGTCCAGGCCTCGCTGCTATAGAGCAAGGCACTGAGGACACAGGCTTGATACACTCGGACATTTGTGTTCCGTGTCAGTGCGCCATTTTCCCACACTCTCTTGGCCAGTCTGGACATAGCAGTGGAAGCCTTTCCCGTGCGCTTGTTGATTTCTGCATCTAGAGACAGGTTACTGGTGATAGTTGAGCCTAGGTAGGTGAACTCTTGAACCACTTCCAGAGCGTGGTCGCCAATATTGATGGATGGAGCATTTCTGACGTCCTGACCCATGATGTTTGTTTTCTTGAAGCTGATGGTTAGGCCAAATTCATTGCAGGCAGCCGCAAACCTGTCGATGAGACTCTGCAGGCACTCTTCAGTGTGAGATGTTAAAGCAGCATCGTCAGCAAAGAGGAGTTCCCTGATGAGGACTTTCCGTACTTTGGACTTCGCTCTTAGACAGGCAAGGTTGAACAACCTGCCCCCTGATCTTGTGTGGAGGAAAACTCCTTCTTCAGAGGACTTGAACGCATGTGAAAGCAGCAGGGAGAAGAAAATCCCAAAAAGTGTGGGTGCGAGAACACAGCCCTGTTTCACGCCACTCAGGATAGGAAAGGGCTCTGATGAGGAGACACCATGTTGAATTGTGCCTTTCATATTGTCATGGAATGAGGTGATGATACCTCGTAGCTTTGGTGGGCATCCAATCTTTTCTAGTAGTCTGAAGAGACCACGTCTGCTGACGAGGTCAAAGGCTTTGGTGAGATCAATGAAAGCAATGTAGAGGGACATCTGTTGTTCACGGCATTTCTCCTGTATCTGACGAAGGGAGAACAGCATGTCAACGGTCGATCTCTCTGCACGAAAGCCACACTGTGCCTCAGGGTAGACGCACTCGGCCAGCTTCTGGAGCCTCTTTAAAGCGACTCGAGCAAAGACTTTCCCCACTATGCTGAGCAGGGAGATTCCACGGTAGTTGTTACAGTCACCGCGGTCACCTTTGTTTTTATAGAGGGTATATCACATTGTGATATCTAGTATATCACATTGAGGATTTGACCTATTCGGTCCTTCCACGGGTAGGCTCTGGCGTTTGTTCTGGCCTCCTCCCCGACCTGCATTTTCACGTCTCGGATTTGGGCATTCTCTTTTGAAATGTCCCTCCTGGCCACAGTTATAGCAGTGGGTCGGCCCGCCCGGAGTTTTCCCTGTTCCTGGGACGGTTCCTCTCCCGATGCCTCTACCCCTTCCTCCTGTCTGAAAGGCTGGGTGGGGTGCCCCCTGTGTAGGTCCCCTCCCTATATTTATCCAGGTTATTGTCTGATCTTTGACAGGCATCGCCTTTCCCCCAAGGGCCTTGGAGAATTTTGTTGTTTCCTTCTCCCATGCTCTAACCATCCTCCTGAGTACCCAAGCCTCTGTGTGTGTGTCATCAGAGGGATCAAATTGATCGAGTGCCCTTCTTGACTCCTTAGTGCCATGCGACACCAGGGTTCTCAGCCATCGATTTCTAATCTCTGGCGTTGGCTTTGCTCTATCTAGGTTTGCGCCATATACCCCTTGAAACACCGCCCAGATGCGGGCCGCAAACGTGACAATGTGTTCACCTTTACTTTGATAACATTTCGTTAGCACCTCCACTGGGTCCCCTCTATTAGCGCCCATGACGTTTAATACTTGTTCTTTTAAAGCCTCATTTGTGCCTCTACCGAGTTTTTCCTCTGGTCGGGCGGAGTGTATGTGTGGGTGTAGGCACATTATAATTAATTTTCTTTCTTCAGCATCATCTAAGCCGTGTATTCCTCTCTGTTGACTGACCGCTTGGAACAGCTCCCTAGGATCATCCCCGGGTGCGCACGTCCCAATATCTTTCGCAATATCCCTCAATTGCTGTACCCCCATTGGAGTGGAATATGTCATACGCGGGCCAGCTGCCACCTGGCCATCTGCCCCTATCGCTGCCCTAGTGGTCACAAGGGGGGCCATGGGGGCCGATGGCTCCATTGGCTCTGGCTCATATGCTGGTGGAGGATCCTCGGATAGAGGGTCTCTGTCATCATGGCTGTATCTAGCCGCTTCATCTGCTAACTCATTCCAATCTATGCCCCCTTCCCCGTTCTCCTCACTTCCTTCGGGTGCAAAAGCACAGATTATACCTCTCTGCGTGGCTAGCTGCTCTTGCAGTCTCGCTATGTGTTTTTAACACTTTGTGTGATCAGCTGTATTACTTCTCTTTTCCTGAGCTGCTCACTGAATCACATTCATGGCAGTTTTTAAATCACTACATTGCTTCCACCTCAGCTTTAGCTGCTTGGGCTTCTCCCTCTCGCCTACTTTTTTCCATAACTAGTTTTTCACACTGTAACTGATATTGGTTCATATGCATCAAATCCTCATTTCTCTGTCCCTGCAAATTAGTTACTTTTTCACTAAGGTGGGCTGCCTCCTCACGGAGTTTTTTATTCTCTTCCTCTATCTGTTCTGCTCTTTTTTAGCCTGCTGTTGGCATTCTATCCATTCCTCAAGTAAACAGCCGATAGCTACTGACTTCTGTATTTTAAAAAATTTCCTAGTTGGCATCTTTGCTTGTGCAATCTTCCAAAGGGCTTCTCCTACAGGTTTTCCCTTGTCGCTAGTGTGACCTGCATACTCCTCGTATTGCGACCACTTCCCTATTACGTATTTTTGGAGGAATCCCTTCCAATCAAAACAATCCAAGTCTCCAGGGCTTGGAGATTCCCTTTGATTCGTCATCTTATGTTAGTAGCTACGAATTAACCCCTAAGTTCCTGTTCTCTCTGTACTTTGCCAATTCGGTTCGGCTCGAGTCTCCCGCTGATTCAACGGAGAGATTTATCCTCGTGCCCACCCAGGGATGCCAATTATGTAAACTGTGGCACGGAGTCAACTCCCCCTTGGCCCCTTTATTCCCTTCACCCACTTGATCCTGGCTGTCACGTGGGACTTAGTCCTCTTAATTCAGGCTCAGGCTGGGTGTTTGGGATATCGGGGTTACAGGAGAGCCACCCTCCACCTAATCCACCGGCTACAGTTAATGGCTTAGTACAAGTTTAGTTTAGTTTAGAGATACAGCACTGAAACAGGCCCTTCGGCCCACCGAGTCTGTGCCGACCATCAACCACCCATTTATACTAATCCTACACTAATCCCATATTCCTACCACATCCCCACCTGTCCCTATATTTCCCTACCACCTACCTATACTAGGGGCAATTTATAATGGCCAATTTACCTACCAACCTGCAAGTCTTTTGGCTTGTGGGAGGAAACCGGAGCACCCGGAGAAAACCCACGCAGACACAGGGAGAACTTGCAAACTCCACACAGGCAGTTCCCAGAATTGAACCCGGGTCGCTGGAGCTGTGAGGCTGCGGTGCTAACCACTGTGCCGGTGGAGGAACAAAGAGGAGGAAACTCAGTCCTTTCTTTAACTATCAATTTACTTTATTCACGTTGTTGTACAATGTAAGAATAAGGCTTATACACTTGGTTAGACAAAAGCATGCAACTCAAACTGGGTTATACAGTTAATAACAAAGCTAACTAGAATTGATAAGCACACCCACTAGGTTCCTCTGACCTTTCCCTGACCTAGTCACAGAAAACAAAGGATAATACCTGAAAAGGGGAGAGCTGACGCTGGTCAGGCATTCCGTTCTCTCTCTCTTTTACGTCGTCGCCGTGTTGCTCACGCAGGGTCTTCCACTTCCGCGATGGTTGGTCTCCGGAGTTTCTCGCTGACTCTATGCCTGAGATTCTCCATACTTATTCTCTTTCTTATCTCTTCGAGCTGTGCTGTTTCTTTCCAGTTGGTTTAGGCCTGCTCACCTCGTTCGTATTTTCTCCTTATTGACCCAAGCCCAAAGACCCCGGTATCACACCGTGTCCAAATAAGGCTCTATTCCTGTGATCTCTCCCTTGTCTTGTCACATAAATTAATTAGTTCAAACTGGTTTTTACCAGCACAGGCCAGTGTCTGAGCTCAGGTTACTTTAGTTCACAAACAATCCAGCAGTTTGTAACAGATTCTGTACTTCTTGCAGCCCCTGGCCAACAATTTAGACGTGAATATAGGAGGTATTATAAGTAAGTTTGCAAATGACACGAAAATTGCTGATGACGTAAATAGTGAAGAGGAAAGCCTTAGATTACAGGACGATATAGATGGGCTGCTAAGTTGGGCAGAGCAGTGGCAAATGGAGTTTAATCCTGAGAATTGTGAGGTGATGCATTTTGGGAGGACTAACAAGGCAAGGGAATCTCCAATGGAGGGTAGGACCCTAGGAAGTACAGAAGGTCAGAGGGACCTTGGTGTACTTGCCCATAGATCACTGAAGGTAGCAGCACAGGTAGATAAGGTGGTTAGAAAAGCATATGGGATACTTGCCTTTATTAGCCGAGGAATTGAATAGAAGAGCAGGGAGGTTATGATGGAGCTGTATAAAACGCTGGTTAGGTCTCAGCTGGAGTACTGTGTACAGTTCTGGCACCACACTATAGGAAGGATGTGATTGCACTGGAGAGGATGCAGAGGAGATTCACCAGGATGTTGCCTGGGCTGGAGCATTTCAGCAATGAAGAGAGACTGAAAAGGCTCGGGTTGTTTTCCTTAAAGCAGAGAAGGCTGAGGGGGGACATGATTGAGGTAAACAAAATTATGAGGGGTATTGATAGGTTAGATAGAGAGAAACTTTTTCCCTTAACGGAGGGATCAATAACCAGGGGGCATAGATTTAAGGTAAGGGGCAGGAGGTTAAGAGGGGATTTGAGGAAATTTTTTTTCACCCAGAGGGTGGTTGGAATCTGGAACGCACTGCCTGAAGAGGTGGTAGAGGCAGGAACCCTCACAACATTTAAGAAGTATTTAGATGAGCACTTGAAACGCCATAGCACACAAGGCTACGGGCCAAGTGCTGGAAAATGGGATTAGAATAGTTAGGTGCTTGATGGCCGGCACAGTCACAATGGCATAGGAGGAGGCCATTTGGCCCAATGACTCCCTGTGGAGCAATTCAATCAGTCCCATTCCCCCTCTCTGTCCCCATAGCCCTGCAATTTTATTTCCATTAAGTGCCCATCCAATTTTCTTTGAAATCTTTGATCCGTTTCCACTTCCAGCACCCATGTAGGCAGTGCGTTCCAGGTCATTACCACTCTCTGTGTGAAAAAATTCTTCCTCACTTTCCCCCCCCCCCGCCCCCAAGTGTCTCTTACCCAAAACCTTAAATCTGTGTCCCGTAGTCCTTGTACCATCAGCTAATATAAACAGCTTTTCTTTATCTACCTTATCTAAACCTGTCATAATCTTGTACATGATCTCCACTCAATCCCCTTTGCTCCAAGGAGAACAACTTCAGCTTCTCCAGCCTAACCTTGTAGCTAAATTCCCTCATCCCAGAACCATTCCGGTAAATCTCCTCTGCACCTTCTCAAGGACCCTCACACCCTTCCTAAAGTGTGGTGACCAGAACTGGATGCAATATTCTAGTTGCGGTCTAACCAGAGCTTTATAAAGATTCAGCATAACTTCCCTGCTTTTGTACTTAATACCTCTATTTATGAAGCCCAAGATCCCATAAGTTTTTCTTACTCTCAATATGTCCTGTTGTTATGAACTCTGGACTTTGTAACAGGATTTTGTTTTAAAAACTGTGATTTTTAAAAGTTTATGATGGAGTCAGAAAAGTCAGGTGACCTCACATTAACTCTGCTTAAACATAAGACAGAAATCTTGGTTACCAGGACAACAGAGAACACAGATCAAAGACTTTTTATAAAAACAGACACTGCAGAGGTATAACACCTGAAGAACAATGGAAATCCCGGGTGGTGTTGCTGAAGCCAGACTTGTGGACTTTGCATATTGGAAAAGGACAATGGACTTGTGATTCCAGATAAATTTAACAGATTTTCTGAAGGCAGACAGGCTGCAACAAAGGATGACAACCAGCGGTCACAGCCGCAAGAGGGTGAGAGAGGGAACACCTGCTCTCAGAAAAAACTGATACTGCGAAAGGCTGCAAAGACTTCAACCTATTTTGAAAGTTGAGGTTTACAGAGATGTAAAAGACTAACAGGATCACCAGGAATCACCTTATTCATGGATGTCCCAGTCGAAAATGCTCAGAGAAGTGAGTGAAGAGAACATTGACTTTGAGAAAGGTCTGGGAGATGTAACTTATTGCAATTGGGAGGAGTTTGGGACTTTTAACCATCAAGAAGGGCTGTGTTAGGTGTAAGTGTGGTGTGAGGTTTTCAAGTGTTTTAATAATTTAGGGTATCAGCTATTTACAAAGTATTATTTAGTTAATATGGATTTCTTTTAGTTTTTTGTTATAATAAATGTCTTAAAATGTGAAATCTTGTGTAATTCTTTAAATTGGTCTGGGGGCTCATATCTCATACTTTAATGTTAACGGTCTCACTGAGTTCATAACACCTGCCACCTTCAAAGATCGATGCACATGCACCCCCAGGTCCCTCAGTTCCTGCACACTCTTTACAGCTGTGCCATTAAGTCTATATTGCCTCACCCTAGCCATTCTGCCAAAATGCATCAACTCACACTTCTGTTTTTACATTCCATCTGCCACTTGTCTGCCCCTTCTGCTAGCCTATTATGTCCTGTTATCGTCGATTAATATCATCCACACTGTCTGTCATACCTCCAAGTTTTGTATCATTGACAAATTTTGAGATTTTACTCTGTATTTCAATACCCAAGTGATTTATATATATGATAAAAGCAGTAGTCCTAGCACTGACACTTGGGGAACACCACTGTTTACCATCCTCCACTCTGTAAAACAATCATTTACCACGACTCACTGATTTCTGTGCTTCAACCAATTCAAGCTGACACTGACCGTCCTATTCCTGAACCTCATTTTTATTAGCCAACCTTTTCTTGGTATTTTGTCAAACGCTTTCTTAAAATCCATAGAGACAACATCCACTGCAATGTGGTTGACTCTTAAATGCCCTCTGAAGTGGCCTGGCAAGCCACTCCGTTGTACAAAGTTAATAAGGAATGAAACTGGACGGACCACCCGGCATCGACTTAGGCACTGGAGATGACAACGGCAAACCCAGCCCTGTCGACCCTGCAAAGTCCTCCTTACTAACATCTGGGGCTTGTGCCAAAATTCTCACTGAAACATACCTTACAGTCAATGCCCAGACACCGCCATCAACATCCCCCAGGTATGTTCTGTCCCACTGGCAGGACAGACCCAGCGGAGGTGGCGGCACAGTGGTATACAATCGGGATGGAGCTTCTCTGGGAGTCCTCAACATTAACTCCGGACCATGAAGTCTCATGGCATCGGGTCAAACATGGACAAGGAAATCTCCTGCTAATTACCACTTACTGCACTGCACCCCCCACCCCCCTCCCCCTACCTCTGTCATCTGAAGAATCAGTGCTCCTCCATGTTGACCATCATTTGGAGGAAGAGTTGAGGGTGGCAAGGGCGCAGAATGTACTGTGGGTGGGGGACTTCAATGTCCATCACCAAGAGTGGCTCAGTAGCACCATTACTGGCTGAGCTGGCTGAGTCCTAAAGGACTGGGTCTGCAGCAGGTGGTGAGGGAACCAACAAGAGTGAAAAATATACTTGACTTCGTCCTCACCAAGCTGCCTGTCGTGGTGCATCTGTCCATGACAGTATTGGTAGGAATGACCACCGCACAGTCCTTGTGGAGATGAAGTCCTGTCTTCACATTGAGGATGCCATCCATCGTGTTGTGTGGCACTACCACTGTGCTAAATGGGATAGATTTCAAACAGATCTCGCAATGCATATCCTCCATTCTACCATTACCATCACGCCGGGGGAATCAACCCTGGTTCAATGAAGAGTGCAGGAGGGCATGTCAGGAGCAGCACCAGGCATACCTCAAAATCAGGTGCCAGCCTGGTGAAGCTACAACTCATGACTACTGGCATGCGATAGACAGAACTAAATGATCCCATAACCAACGGATCAGATCAAAGCTCTGCAGTCCTGTCATATCCAGTCGTGAATGCTGATGAACAATTAAACAACTAACTGGAGGAGGTGGCTCCACAAATATCCCCATCCTCAATGATGGGGAAGCCCAGAACATCAGCGCAAAAGATAAGGCTGAAGCATTTGCAACAATCTTCAACCAGGAGTGCCGAGTGGATGATCCATCTCGGCTTCCTCCTGAAGTCCACAGATGCCAGTCTTCAGCCAATTCGATTCACTCCATGTGATATTAAGAAACGACTGAAGGCACTGGATACTGAGCTCTGGCAACATTCCAGCAATAGTATTGAAGACTGTGCTCCAGAACTTGCCGTGCCCCGAGCCAAGCTGTTCCAGTACAGCTACAACACTGGCATCTACCCAGCAATGTGGTACATTGCCCAGGTATGTCCTGTACACAAAAAGCAGGACAAATCCAATTACCACCCTATCAGTCTACTCTCGATCATCAGTAAAGTGATGGAAGGTGTCATCGACAGTGCTATCAAGTGGCACTTGCTTATCAATAACCTGTTCAGTGACGCTCAGTTTGGGTTCTGCCAGGACCACTCAGCTCCTGACCTCATTACAGCCTTGGTTCATAGACAAAGAGCTGAACTCAAGAGGTGAGAGTGACTGCCCTTAACATCAAGGCAGCATTTGACCGAGTATGGCATCAAGGAGCCCAAGCAAAACTAGAGTCAATGGGAATTGGGGAAAACTCTCCGATGGTTGGAGTCATACCTAGTACAAAGAAAGATGATTGTGGCTGTTGGAGATCAACCATCGGAGCTCCTGGACATCACTGCAGGAGTTCCTCAGGGTAGTGTCCTATGCCCAACCATCTTCAACTGCTTCATCAATGACCTTCCTTGAATCATAAAGTCAGAAGTGGGAATGTAAATACCATGGCTACAAGAGCAGGTCAGAGGCTAGGAATCCTGCAGCGAGTAACTCACCACCTGACTCCCCAAAGTCTGTTCACCATTGACAAGGCACAAGTCAGAAATGTGATGAAATACTTTCCACTTGCCTGGGTGAGTGCAGCTCCACAACACTCAAGAAGCTCAACCCAAACCAGGACAAAGCAGCCTGCTTGATTTGCACCCTATCCACAAACATTCACTCTTTCCACCACCGACACACAGTGGCAGCCGTGTGTAGCATCTACAAGATACACTGCAGCAACACACTCCTTCGACAGCACCTTCCAAGTCTGCAACCTCTACCACCTAGAAGGACAAAGGCAACAGATGCATAGGAACACCGTCACCTGCAAGTTCCCCTCCAAGCCTCACACCATCCTGACTTGGAACTATATCACCATTCCTTCACAGTTGCTGGGTCAAAATCCTGGAACTTCCTTCCTAACAGCACTGTAGGTGTACCTACACCTCGAGGACTGGAGCAGTTTAAGAAAGCAGCTCACCACCACCTTCTCAAGGGCAATTAGGGATGGGCAATAAATGCCGGGCCTTGTTAGGGATGCCCACATCCCATGAATGAATAAAAAAAAATTCCCTTCTTGAATCTTCTCTGTTAGTTTATCATAAAATTCAATTCGATTAAAAGTCTGCCTTTTACAAATCCGTGCTAGCTCTCCTTAATTAACTCAAACATCTCCAAGTGACTGTTAATTCTTTCCTTGATTATTGTTTCTGATACCTTACCCACCACTGATGTTAAACGGACCGTCTTGTTGTTACTAAGAATGTTCTTACACCCTTCTTGAACTAGGGCGTCATATTTGCCACTTTCCAATTCTCTGGCACCTCACCCATATTTAGGGAAGATTGGAAAATTATGGCAAGCCTTTTTGCTATCTCCACCCGCATTTCCTTAGCAGCTTGGGATGTAAACCATCCAGACCAGGCGACTTATCCACTCAAAGGATAGTCAGCCTTTCCAGTGCATTCTGCCGATCAAGTTTCACCCCATCCAATACTTCTACCATCTCCACTTCCACTGATATTTTGTCAGCGTCCTCTTCCTTAGTAAACACTGTTACTTGCTGCAGAATTCCCAGCCTTTGACCTGCTCTTGTAGTCACAGTATTTATGTGGCTAATCCAGTTCAGTTTCTGGTCAATGGTAACCCCGGGATGTTGATGGTGGGGGTATCAGTGATGGTAATGCCATTGAATGTTAAGGGGAGATAGTTAGTTTCTCTCTTGTTGGAAATGGTCATTGCCTGGCACTTGTTTGGCATGAATGTTACCTGCCACTTATCAGCCCAAGCCTGAATGTTGTCCAGGTTTTGCTAAATGCTGGCACGGACTGCTTCATTATGTGAGGAGTTGCCAATGGAATTGAGCACTGTTCAGTCCTCAGTGAAAATCCCCACTTCTGAGCTGATGATGTAGGAAAAGATCATTGATAAAGCAGCTGAAAATGGTTGGGCTTAGGACACTACCCTGAGGAACTCCTGCAGTGATGTCCTGGGGCTGAGATGATTAGCTTCAAACAATAGCAACCATCTTCCTTTGTGCCTCTAGCCACTGGAGCGTTTTTCTCCCTCCCCCCTTTCACAGAATTCCACAGACTAACGACCCTCTGAGAGAAAAAATTTCATCTCATCTCCTTCTTAAAATGGAGATCTCTTATTCTTAAACTGTGTTCCCTGGTTCTAGTTTCCCCAACATGAGGAAACGTCCTCCTGGTATCCACTCTATCAAGTCCCCTCAGGATCTTATATGTTTCAATAAGATCACCTCTCATTCTTCTAAATTCCAAAGTGTACAGGCCCAACCTACTCAACCTTTCTTCATAAGATAAGCCCTTCATCCCCAGAATCAGTCAAGTGAACCTTCTCTGAACTGCTTCTAACTCAATGATATCCTTTTTCAAATAAGGAGACCAAAACTGTACACAGTGCTCCAGATTTGGTCTCACCAAGGTCCTGTACAGCTGCAGTAAAACTTCCCGACTTTTATACTCAATTCCCCTTTCAATAAACGCCAACATTCCATTTGCTTTCCTAATTACTTGCTGTACCTGAACAAACTTTTTGTGATTCATGTACCAGGACACCCAGATCCCTCTGCAGCACTGAGTTCTGCAATCTCTCTCTATTTAAATAACATACAGCTTTTCTATTCTTCCGGCCAAAGTGGACAAGTTCACATTTTCCCACATTATACTCCATCTGGCAAATTTTTGCCCACTCATTTAACCTATCTATATTCTTTTGTAGACTCTTTACCTCCTCTTGACAACTTACTTTCCTTCCTATCTTTGTGTCATCAGCAAATTTAGCCACCGTACATTCGGTCCCTTCACCCAAGTCATTGATATAGATTGTAAATAGTTGAGGTCCCAGCACTGATCCCTGTGGCACTCCACTAGTTACAGCTTTCCAACCTGAAAAAGACTCATTTATCCCTACTCTTTGCTTCCTGTTAGCTAGCCAGTCCTTAATCCATGTTAATATGTTACCCCCTACACCATGTGCTCTTATCCAGTGTAGTAATCTTTGATGTAGCACCTTATGTAATGCCTTTTGGAAATCCAAGCACACCACATCTACAGGTTCCTCTTTATCCACCTTGCTTATTACTTCCTCGAAGAACTCTAATAAATTAGTTAAACACGATTTCCCTTTCACAAAACCCTATTGACTCTGTCTGATCCCATTACGATTTTCTAAGTATTCTGCTATAACCTCCTTAATAATGGATTCGAGCAATTTCCCTATGACAGATGTTAGGCTAACTGGCCTACAGTTTCCTGCTTTCTGTCTCCCTCCTTTCTTGAATAAAGGCGTTACATTTGCAATTTTCCAATCCGCTGGAACCCTTTCAGAATCTAAGGAATTTTGGAAGATTATAAACAAAGCCTCTACTATCTCTACAGTCACTTCTTTTAAGACCCTAGGATGCAGGCCATCTGGTTCTGGGGACTTGTCAGCCTTTAGGTCTAATAGTTTTCCCAGCACCTTTTCCCTCGTGATAGTGATTGTTTTAAGTTCCTCCTTCCCTTTCACCTCTTGATTTTTAAATATCTTTGGGAGGTTTTCTAAGTTTCTTACCGTAAAAACGTCTCTGTCATTTTCTTGTTTTCCATTATCAATTCCCCAGACTCACTCTCTAGAGGACCAACGCTAGCTTTAATTACTGTTTTCCTATTTAAATACTTGTAGAAACTCTTACTATATGCTCTTACATTACTCGCTACTTTTCTCTCATACTCTACTTTCTCCCTTTTTATTTTTTTCAGTCTTTTTTCGCTGGTTCTTAAAATCTGTCCAATTTTCTGACCTACCACGAAGCTTTGCCAATTTTTAGTGTTTCTTTCAATTTGATACTATCCTTAACTTCCTTATTTAACCATGGATGATGCATCCTTCTCAAAGTATCTTTCTTTCTCACTGGTATAAATCTTTGCTGAGAGTTATTAAATATCTCCTTAAAAGTCTACCACTGCACCTCTACTGTCCTACCTTTTAACCTAGTTTCCCAGTTCACTTTTGCCTAGCTCTGTCTTCATAGCCTTATAATTACCTTTATTTAGGTTTAAAACACTAGTCTTAGACCCACACTCCTCCCCTTCAAACTGAACATGAAGTTCTGTTATGTTATGATAGCTTTCGCCTACAGGCTCCTTTACCATGAGGTTATTGATTAATCCTGTCTTATTGCACATTACCAGGTCAATAATAGCCTGCTCCCTGGTTGGCCCGAGAATGTACTGCCCTAAGAAATTGTCCTGAATGCACACTGTGAACTCATTTTCCAGGGTACCTTTGCCAATTTGATTCACCCAATCTACATGTAGATTAAAGTCACCCATGACTATTGCGTTACCTTTCTTACACGCCCCATTTATTTCTTCCTGTATACTCTGCCCTACAATGTAACAATTAACAGGGGGGGCTATAAACTACTCCCACAAGTGACCTCTTACCTTTCCTATTTCTTATCTCTACCCAAACTGATCCTATATCTAGCTACTGTACTAATGACATCCTTAATTAACAGAGATACCCCACCACCTTTTCCTAGCTTCCTTTCTTTTCGAAATGTCGAATAGCCTTCAATATTCAGGTCCCAGTCTTGGTCACCTTGAGAGCATGTCTCTGTAATGGCTATCAGGCCTTACATATTTATTTTTGTCTGTGCAAACAATTCATCCATTTTGTTATGAATGCTGTGCGTATTCAGACACAGAGTCTTTAACTCTTTCTTTTTACCATTTCTGCAGTCTCTAGCCTTATCTGCTGGTACACTCTGCCCCTTCCTGCTACACCCTGAGATCATTACCCAAATCACTACCATGGTCTATTACCTCGTTGTTCTCCTTTGATTTACCACATCTCCTCACATGATCCCTTCCCCCCACTATTTAATTTAAATCCCTCTCTAATGCCCTAGATATATGACTCACCAGAACACTAGTCCCAGCATGGTTCAGGTGAAGACTGCCTCAACGGTACAGCTCCCACTTTCCCCAGTACTGGTGCCAGTGCCCCATGAATCAAAATGGGCGGCACAGTGGCGCAGTGGTTAGCACCACAGCCTTACAGCTCCAGCGGCCCAGGTTCAGTTCTGGGTACTGCCTGTGCGGAGTTTACAAGTTCTCCCTGTGACCGCATGGGTTTCCACCGGGTGCTCCGGTTTCCTCCCACAGCCAAAGACTTGCAGGTTGATAGGTAAATTGACCATTGTAAATTGCCCCTAGTGTAGGTAGGTGGTGGGAATATGGGATTAATGTAGGATTAATATAAATGGGTGGTTGTTTGTCAGCACAGACTCGGTGGGCCGAAGGGCCTGTTTCAGTACTGTATCTCTAAATAAAATAAAACCCATTTCTCCCACACCAATCTTTAAGCCACGCATTCATCTCTTTAATATTATTTACCCTATGCTAATTTGCTCGTGGCTCAGGTAATAATCCAGAAATTATTACCTTTGAGGTTCTGCTTTTTAATTTAGCCCCTAGCTGCTCATACTCCCTATACAGAACCTCTTTCCTATTCCTATACATGACATTGGTAACCACATGGACCACAACAATTGGATCCTCCCCCTCCCACTGCAAGTTCCTCTCCAACCCTAAGCAGATGTCCAAAATTCTGGCACCAGGCAGGCAACACAGCCCCCTGGACTCTCGCTCTTGGCTGCAGCGAACTGTGTCTATCCCCCTGACTATACTATCTCCTACTACTGCATTCCTATTTACTTCCCCTGCTTGAATGGCTTCCTGTACCACAGTACCTTGGTCAGTTTGCTCATCAGCTCTGCAGCCCTCGCTCTCATCCATACAAACTGAAAGAATCTTAAACCTATTGGACAAATGCAGAGGCCGAGGCTCCTACACATATGCCTTCTTATCTGCTTCATTCGCAGTCACATCCTCCTGTCCCTGACCACTGACCAAATCAGAAGACACAGAATCACAGAATAATACAGTGCAGAAGAGGCCCTTCGGCCCATCGAGTCTGCACCGATGCATTAAAACACCTGACCTGTCTACCTAATCCCATTTGCCAGCACTTGGCCCATAGCCTTGAATGTTATGACGTGCCAAGTGCTCATCCAGGTACTTTTTAAAGGATGTGAGGCAACCTGCCTCTACTACCCTCCCAGGCAGGGCATTCCAGACTGTCACCACCCTCTGGGTAAAAAAGTTCTTCCTCAAATCCCCCTTAAACCTCCCGCCCCTCACCTTAAACTTGTGACCCCTCGTAACTGACCCTTCAACGAAGGGGAACAGCTTCGCCCTATCCAGCCTGTCCATGCCCCTCATAATCTTGTACACCTCGATCAGGTCACCCCTCAGTCTTCTCTGCTCCAGTGAAAACAACCCAAGGCTATCCAACCTTTCTTCATAGCTTAAATGTTCCATCCCAGGCAACATCCTGGTGAATCGCCTCTGCACCCCCTCCAGTGCAATCACATCCTTCCTATAATGTGGCGACCAGAATTGCACACAGTACTCCAGCTGTGGCCTTACCAAAGTTCTGTACAACTCCAACATGACCTCCCTGCTTTTGTAATCTATGCCTCGATTGATAAAGGCAAGTGTCCCATATGCCTTTTTCACCACCCTATTAACCTGCCCTTCTGCCTTCAGAGATCTATGGACAAACACGCCAAGTTCCCTTTGTTCCTCGGAACTTCCCAGTGTCAGGCCATTCATTGAATACTTCCGTGTCACATTACTCCTTCCAAAGTGTATCACCTCACACTTTTCAGCGTTAAATTCCATCTGCCACTTTTCTGCCCATTTGACCATCCCATCTATATCTTCCTGTAACCTAAGACACTCCACCTCACTGTTAACCACTCGGCCAATCTTTGTGTCATCCGCGAACTTACTGATCCTACCCCCTACATAGTCATCTATTTCGTTTATATAAATGACAAACAATAGGGGACCCAGCACAGATCTTCCAGTCACTAAAACAGCCATCTATCATCACTCTCTGTCTCCTACAGCTAAGCCAATTTTGAATCCACCTTATCAAGTTAGCCTGTATCCCATGTGCATTTGCTTTCTTGATAAGTGTCCCATGTGGGACCTTGTCAAAGGCTTTGCTGAAATCCATGTAAACTACATCAACTGCATTACCCTCATCTACACACCTGGTCACATGTTCAAAAAATTCAATCAAATTTGTTAGGCACGACCTCCCTCTGACAAAGCCATGCTGACTATTCCTAATCAAATTTTGCCTCTCCGAGTGGTGATAGATTCTCTCCTTCAGAATTTTCTCCAATAGTTTCCCTCCCACTGACGTGAGATTCACTGGTCTGTAGTTCCCTGGCTTATCTCTACAACCTTTCTTAAATAGTGGGACCACATTAGCTGTTCTCCAGTCCTCTGGCACCTCCCCCGTGGCCAGAGAGGGATTAAAAATTAGGGTCAGAGCCCCTGCAATCTCCACCCTCACCTCCCACAGCATCCTGGGACACAAATCATCCGGACCTGGAGATTTGTCCACTTTTAAACCTTCCAAAATCTCCAATACCTTGTCACTCCCGATGACAATTTGCTCAAGAACCTCACAGTCTCTCTCTCTAAGTTCCATATCTACATCCTCATTCTCTTGTGTGAAGACAGATGTGAAGTATTCATTCAACACCTACCAATGTCCTCTGGCTCCACCCACAAATTTCCACCTTGGTCCCTAATGGGCCCTACTCTTTCCCTGGTTATCCTCTTCCCATTGATATACTAATAGAATATATTGGGATTTTCCCTACTTTTACCAGCCAGAGCTTTCTCATATCCCCTCTTTGCTCTCCTAATTGCTTTCTTAAGCTTCATCCTACACTTTCTGTACTCCACTAATGCTTCCATTGATTTGCTCTCCTTTTATTTGCTAAAAGTCTCTATTTTGCTTCTCACCATACCCTGAATGTTTCTGGTCATCCATGGTTCTCTGGGCTTGTTGCTCCTACCTATTACCCTAGAGGGAACATGTTGGGCCTGTACCCTCCCCATTTCCTTTTTGAAAGCCCCCCACTGCTCTTCAGTAGATTTCCCGACAAGTAACTCTTTCCAGTCTACCTTGGCCAGATCCTGCCTTATTTTACTAAAATTCGCTCTACCCAATCCAAAACCTTTTTTTGCAACTTGTCTATTTCTTTCTCCATAACAAGCTTAAATTATACCATGTTGTGGTCACTATCACCAAAATGCTCCCCCACCAACACATCAACCACCTGTCCGGCTTCATTCCCCAGAATTAGGTCCAGCACTGTACCCTCCCTTGTTGGATCCTCTACATATTGAGCTGTATACATTTTAAGAATTCCACTCCATCTAAGCCCTTAACACGATGACTATCCCAATTAATGTTGGGAAAGTTGAAATCACCTAATATAATTACCCTATTATTTTTACACTCCTCTGCAAATTGCGCACATATTTGCTCCTCAATTTCCTGCTGACTATCTGGGGGTCTATAATAAACACCTAGCAATGTGGCTATCCTTTTTTTATTCCTAAACTCTACCCATAAAGCTTCATTTGATGCCCCCTCCAAGATATCATCTCTCCTTACTGCAGTAACTGACTGCTTAACTAATATTGCAATGCCCCCTCCTCTTTTACCCCCTCCTCTGTCTCGCCTGAAGATTCTATATCCCAGGATATTGAGCTGCCAATCCTGCCCCTCCCTCAACCACATCTCCGTGGTGGCTACTATATCACAATTCCACGTGTCAATCATTGCCCTTTACTCATCCGTTTTACCTGCAATACACCTGGCATTAAAGTAGAGGCCTTCCATCCTGGTCTTACTCCCTTGAAACTTACTTCTGCTGTATCCTATCCCTACCCTATCCTATGCCTTCTTGAACAAAGTGTCCAGTTAACTTTCCCCCTCCCTGATGCATCGCAGTGTCTGTAGCTCGGCCTCCAGCTCAATGAACCAAAGTTTCTCGAGCCCTACACACTTACTGGAGACGTGGTTGCTGTGGATCACATTGGAGTCCACGAGCTCCCACATACTGCAGCTGCAGTACATCTCCTGCCCTGCCAAACTTATTGTGTTCTAATTCATTAATTTCTTAATTTTTTTTAAAATTAGTGCCTCTCCTCACCAGCACTTACTGTACCAATTTAAACCTTGGTAATACAATAAACCTTACCACTTAAAAATAAAACTGAACAGTAGTCTCACCAGCACCTTACTTCCCTTCCGCTTGTGTGTCTTAATTAATTCGATCATGAAAAGTTGCATTAACTTCTGCTTTTTGGAATTTGACAATTCGCAGATGTGGCAGTGTTAAAGCAATTACGTCATTCAGCTGAAGTATAGAGAGGAAGTCGAAACACTCAGAGACCTACAGCAAGGATGACCGGGATCTTGGAAGAAAGGTTGAAGGTTTGAATGGGAAATGATCCAAGTTTTATTGGATAACATGCAGAACCTTGGATTGGAATATTCTCACCGCTTCCTGAGTGCCCTTCTGCTGTTGTACAAATACAAGGTAAAGGCAACATGGATGATTATCAACTTCTCTTTCTATCACGTTCAAATATTTGGATAGAGTTAGTGGAAGCAACTGAGAGACACTTGTAAGTATGGAGAGGATTAGGACATGGCATTACTTCTGTTTAACCAGTGGCGCAGTGGTTAGCACCGCAGCCTCACAACTCCAGCAACCTGGGTTCAATTCTGGGTACTGCCTGTGTGGAGTTTGCAAGGTCTGTGTTGGGTTTCCGCCGGGTACTCTGGTTTCCAAAAGACTTGCAGGTTGGTAGGTAAATTGGCCATTATAAATTGCTCCTAGTATAGGTAGGGGAATATGGGGACAGGTAGGAACATGGGATTAGGGAATATGGGATTAGTATACATGGGAGGTTGATGGTTGGCACAGACTCGGTGGGCCAAAGGGCCTGTTTCAGTGCTATATCTATAAATAAATAAACACGACTATGTTATTCCTCGTTGTAATATTCTAATTCATTGTCATTCTCACTGAAAGGCATATCAAATATTTTCTGACTGTAACAAAATCAACTTGAACTATGCAGAGTGTTAATATTTGAGATTCTATGTTTGTATTTTTAATATATTTATCTTTTGGTTATAAATGAGCCCTCTGGATGACACAGTGGGTCCATGGTTTTGCTGCTTATTTCCCTCTGTCAGTTTCTATGCTCCATCTAGAATGGGTGATAGTTCATCCAGAATGGGTAGCAGCAGGGAAAATAGTCCCCAACACACCTGCAGATCTAGTCCTTCGAGCTGTGTTTGAATGTGAGACCCAGAAGTGAATGAGTTGCATCCCAGATAAGGTGACACTTGTCCCTGGGCTTTAGACTGTGTCTAACACCCTTTGATAGATTATCCCCTTGGATTGGAAATGAACCTAATTACCAGAGTTTCAAATGTAGCATCTGACACACTATGACATAGGAAAACAGAAGGAGGAGGAGGCCATTCAGCCCCTTGAACCCGTTCTTCCATTCAATGAGATCGTGGCTGATCTGCGACCTTCAGTGCATGGGCTTGAGCTCAGTATAAAAAGAAGGAAGGAAAGACTGGAATTCCTATAGCACATTTCATGGCCTCATGGAGACTAAAATCACTTTACAGCCAACAAAGTACTTTTGAAGTGTAGTCACTGTTGTAATGTAGAAAATATGCCAGTCAATTTGTGCACAGCAAGCTCCCACAAGCAACAATGTGATAATTACCAGATCATCTGTTTTTGTGATGTTGATTGAGGGATAACTATTGGCCAGGACACCGGGGAGAACTCCCCTGCTCTTCTTCAAAAGAGTGCCGTGGAATCTCTTACATCAACCTGAGAAAGCAGATGGGATGTCGGGTTAACATCTCATCCAAATGGCAGCACCTCCTACAGTCCAGCACTCCCTCAGTGTTACACTGGAGTATCAACCTAGAGTTTTGTGTGGCAGGTCTCAATTTGGGTCTTGAACCCACAACTTTCTGACAAGATTGCTACCAACTGAACCACAGCTAATGCTAAAACAGTTGAAAGAGTGCGCAGGCTTCAGTTCAACCTGAAAGAGTTAAAAGAGCAATGGAACCACAGGTGAGACGAGGGGCTGGATTTTAAAGGGTCTCCGATGCCAGGAATGGTGGCAGGGGGGCATGAAGATCAGAACAGATGAGGTCCGCCACCGACCCTAAAGCCAGCAGGCCCCGTTCCGATCTCAGTGGCGGCGGCGAGGCCTTGTGACAGCAGCCCCCCCACACCCCTCTCAGCGATGCGACCCGCATTACAATATGTCAATAAATTAACCTACCAGAATTAGTGAAGGTCCCGCCGCCTCCTGATTCGCCTCACTGATCTTCATTCGGGCGGCCGGCAATGCTGTGCTTTCGAATCCCTGTTCGGCGAAACCTGTGGGGAGGAGGAGGCGACTTTCTCAGTACGGGAGGGGGGAAGTGGGGTCAAACTCTTCGGATTGGTTGGGGGGGTGCTGATGGGAAGTGGTAAAGGACAAAGCTTCTGAACTTTGTGGGGGGGAAAGGTCATATATTTGCAGTGGATATTCCAGGGTGGGGGGTGGGGGGGGGGAAGGGCAGGAATGATGTGTAATGCCATTGGGGAGGTGGGAGAGGGCATGAAAAGTTTTTTACATTCATTTGTATTATCTGTAAAATGACTGTCACTTTAAAAAATTCAATGGTCAGTAAGAGCTGTGCATTGGCGTCGGATGCCGTTGCCGGGGACGGCCGGCCTAACCCCTCCACATCATCGGGCTGGGGCGTCAGCTGCCCCGGCCATGCTAATGAGCTGCCACATTTGGAATCGCAGTGGCTCCGCGATGTGGACCCCCTGTGTGCGGGCCGCCATGCTTTTCGCCCGCCCCCTATTTTGGTGGCGGGCTTTCAAAATGCAGCCTGAGGAGTCTTTTATTACACAGTGAGTTGTGATCTGCAATGCACTGCCTAAAGGGGTGGTGAAAGCAGATTCAATAGTAACTTTCTAATGAAATAGACACAATGGGTTAAGTGGGTCTCTCGTGTGATGTCTATCTGTATGATTCCAGGTGGATTCTATTAAACATGGCACACCATTATTTGGATGCATTTCCAAAGGTAGGCTGCACCGGCACATTCGTTGGGATGAAATAGTTAAATTGTAGGATGGAGTTCAATTCCTAGCACCTGAACCAAAGACGGCAGAATTTAAGTGATTAGGTATCTCTGTACTCACCCCAATATCCAATATAACGAAACAATCTTGGGGGCATGGGGAGAAGTGATTTCTCAGCTCTGAGCGGGAGGGGGGTTCAGTCCCCTGCCAGCCCTACCTCTACTGCTGCCTTTCACTGATGCAGTAAATCTGAAATGCAGCTTGACCCCTCTACTGCTGCTGTAACTCCTGAACCCCCCTCTACTACTGTTTCTGCTGCTCCTGGATTCCCCTCCCCCAACCCCCCGCCACGACTGCTGTGACTCCTGCACCTCCCTACGCCCCTGTAGCAGCACTGTGGACCAAATAGACAGAGCGGGAGTCAACTGGGACCATGTCCGAGGCAAGACATCGGGTGGCCCCACGGTTTAGTGATACCTCCCTGGAGATTCTCCTCCAGGCTGTAAGGGAAAAGCAGGAAGTCTTCATTCCAAGGGACAGCAAGAAGAAATCCTCCTGCCTGACCAAACAAGCCTGGATGGAGATGGCCGAGGAGGTCAGCAGCCGTGGGCACACCCCCCGGAATAGGTTCAGTGCTGTAAGAGGGTCAATGACCTCCTTCATTCTGCCAAGGTGAGTCCTCCATATTTATCTCCTCTTTGGGGCTTGCATGTGGCTACGCAAGACGGAGTGCGACATGGGGAGGGAGTGACCATAAAGCAAAGGGGTGATGCGCCCCACATCCTGTCAGATGCATGGCTGCATCTCAGCGACAGGCTGCCTTCTTTCAGAACTCACCCCCATTCCGTCCCCTGAGAGCGGACACGGGGAGGAGCCATTTAGGAGACGCCATCAGGGGACGAGGGGCTGCCACGAGCATAAGTCTCCTGTTCTTCATGCAATGGCTAACTGTGTCCCTCTTTCTGCTTGCAGGAGAAACGGGCCCATAACACCAGGGAGACATTGAGGACTGGTGGTGGGATCCCTGATGTGTGTCCTCTGATGTCAGCAGAGGCGGAGGCTCTGGAGCTACTGGGTACCCAGGGCAGCTGGGCAATCATGGACGGTGACACTGGAGTATCTGCACAAGACAGTGAGGAGACATTGTGTTCATGTGTCCTCCACCATACTTCTGGTTATCCACATCACGTATGGCTGAACAATCAAATCCAAAAATGTTTGTGTTCTCTCAAGCAGGTCATGGCACTTCAGAGCCGCTGGGATGGGAGCCTGTCGACGACCTCTGAGGAGGAGGAGGAACAGTCAGAGGAAGCACCGTCACACCATTCCCCTGCATCCCCCCAGCAGATACCTTCATGCTTGATATGCGCTCGGGCTTAGATTCAGGGTCACAAGCTGGTGAGAGCACCGCTCAAGCAGCTGACAGACACTGTGACAGCCGAGGCCATTGACAGTCGGAGGACTGCAGGTGGCCAGGCTCATGGTGAGCTCAGGCTGATCACCAGCCTCTGGTGTCAGCAGCACAGTTGCAGAGAGAGGTAAGGGAACATTTGGTGGAACTGCCAGAGGCAATGCACGGCCATGAGTGATCGATGGAGGAGTCCATCCACGTCATCAGTGCTGTCATGTCTCACGCATATGGCTTCCTCCATCGAGAGGTTGACGACCTTCATGCAGAGCCAGATCCCACAGATGTGCACAGACCTACACACCATCACCATGGCCACCACAGCAGTGGCAAGGTGAGAGAAGGATGAGGCGCCTGGAATCTTATCCAGGTCCTCATCCTTCTGTGGTCAGGAGGAAGGAGCAGGTGAGCCTTGAAACGGAGGAGGAGAAGCTGTCCTCCACATCTGGGGGCTCCCCTCAGGGCACTATGAGTGTGGGCAGTGGCTCCTCAGCCCCTCTGCCAGTGAGCCCAGCCCCAGTAGCTGTGATGACTGAGAAGGCTCTTGCACTAGTGCAGGAATCCTTCAACCAGCCCAGGCCCTTCAGACTTCAGGCAGCCAGAAGACACCTGCCAAAGTCATCCCAGGCCAAGGGGCAACCTGAGCAGCTGCCAGCGCAGAGGTCGCACCAGCTAGAAGCACATGAAAACATATAAAGAAGAACCTAGACACACTTTGGGTCTTCATGGTTATATTAACTGTGGTCTTTGCAGTGGTTGTTATCATTGTGGTCATAAATGGAGATCAGATTCATTGCTGTAAATGGCTCATGCTTTCATGCACATAGTCCCTGGCCTCTTGAACAAGGCTGCCTTCTGAGATGCAACCTTCATCCTTACTCCCTCAATGGGCTGCGTTTGGCCAGCATTTCAGATGTGTCAGAGCACATGGTGAACCTGCGTGCTAGGTGCTGGAGTGCGATAGGAAGGAGTCAACAGTCGGAACAAAGGTGAGTCTTTGTTGAGTTCACTTTGAAATTGATGTGCTTCCCTTGCACGTCTCTCAATGGCCCTGGCCTCCAGTAGAAGGGAGCAAGATCCAGTGCTGCCAGCTCAGTAGCCTCCTCCACATCCTCCTTATCAGATGAGGACTGGCGATCAAACATGTCCTCTTTATGCAAGGCCTGCCCCCCCCCCCAACACCCCCTCCCCATCTGCTGTGCTGGATTGTGCAGAGCTCAGCAGACCATCACAATACACGAGACCCTGGCTGGGGCAGACCCCACACATGTCCTCAGTGAATCCCTGGAAAGAGCCAGACATGTAGAAGTTGAATGTCATGGTGATCTTCAGGACCACTGGCACTGAAGCCCATGGGGAGCATCTCATACTGCAGCAAGGCACGTAAATCAGTGATGGCCTCCTTCAGTCTTCGTCAACACGGTACATTCTCTGGCGTAGATAGACCCTTCTTGGCATGGATGGCTGTTGCCGCTCTCCTATTGGAGCTTCACTGGCAGGCCCAGCCAGATTTTGGCCCACACTCCCTCTGAGCCGCTGCTGCGTGGCATGGGCATCCACAATGACGGGGGTGTATGCGACCCGGTACCAGCTAATTTTACCCCTCCTGCGCACTGTTCTTGCAAAGACAAACTTGCCTTGAGACTTTCCTATTGCCACTCACCTCTGAATACATGGTAATGCCCCTTGGCACCCACCCTTACAGAGAGCCCAGCACCTGAGAGTGCACCAACCTGACCCTTGCACCCAAGAGGAGCCCACCTGTGCAGAGAGTCCAGCACCACAGGCCGACAATAGCCTCTACTCCCCCCTCTTCCCTTATCCACTGTTCACCATGGCTGCCTTCCCGTGTCATTACTGAGGCCTCGTATTTGTGCCGCCACCTTTAAATAGCTGGGGATCTGAAGCGCCAGTGACTAAATCTGAAACCCTGCCATAAAATTAGCTTCAATTTAATGCAAATGCATTCTACCTAGCTGTTCACCAATACAAATTGCAGTCTCGCCACCTTTTGGCAGCAATGCTGCCTGAGAAGGTTTCCGCTACTGACAAAGTCCGGAACCGATGTGACAACATTGGGTTTTGGGCGAGCGCTTCCATCCCGATTTTCGGCCCCTCCCCACACCTCCACTCCCGGATGAAATCCAGCCGGAATGGCCTCCTTCTGCACTGTAACAATTCTAGAATTCTATGATTCTACATGCAGCAGTTGCACCTTGCACGATTTGTAAGCTAGTGTTCCCAATGTTCTGTGGTATTGGAACAAGGAAGTCCAGACCAGGTATAGTTTCCAGCTGCAGAAGTATACTGAAAATATATGATGGATTAATAAGCCAGATCATAGAATCATAGATCTCTACATCACAGAAGGAGGCTAACTAGGCCATTGTGCCTAATCCAGCTTTTTTGAAAGAGTTATCCAATTCGTTCCATTGCCCTGCTCTTTCCCCATAGCCCTGTAATGTTTTCCATTTCAAGTATTTATTCAGTTCCCTTTTGAAAGTTGTTGAATCTGTTTGCACTCTTTCAGGCAGTGCATTTCAGATTATAATAACCCACCACACAAAAATATTCTCCTCGTCTCTCCCTCCCTTTGTCTTAAATCTGTGTCCTCTGGTTACTGGCCCTCCTGTCATTGGAAATCATTTCTCCCTATCTATTCTATCACACCCTTCTTAATCTTGAATGCCTCCATAACCTTCCCTTCTTTAAGGAGAACAATTCCAGCTTCCACATTCTCTGCTCCCTCTCCTAGGCCTTGGCATCCTACCTAAAGTATACTGCCCAAAATTGAACACAATATTCCAGCTGGGGCCTTTCCAGTCATTTATAAAGGTTCAGCATAATTTCATTGTTTATGGACTCTATATCTCTGTTTATAAAGCCAAGTATCTCATTTGATCAGGTGACACCTCCCAAATTCATGCCCATCTTTCCCGGTACTCCATATTTGAATCCCTCTAATCTGGTTTCTGCCACTGCCAGAATTCCAAAGTACAAATGACATTCTAGTTGACTGTTACAAAGGTAAACGATCCCTCTTGTTCCTTCTCGACCTGTCTGCAGCCTTTGACACGGTTGACCACATCATCCGCCTCCAACATCTCTCCACTGTCATCCAGCTGGATGGAACTGCCCTTTCCTGGTTTCATTCTAATCTATCCAATCAGAGCCAGAGAATCAACCGCAATGGATTCTGTTTGCACTTCTGCACAGTTACCTCTGGAACTCTCCTTGGCCTCCTTCCGTTTCATATCCACACACTGCCCCTGGGTGAAATCAGCTGAAAATCCATCAGGTTCTGCGAAAGACACCCAGCTGTGTCTCACCACCACAACTTTCACTGCTCCATTATCTCTAAACTGTCAGACTGCTTGTCTGACATCCAGTATCACATGAGCAGAAATTTCCTCAAACGATTGGGAAACATAGAAAATAGGAGCAGGAGTAGGCCATTCGACCCTTCGAGCCTGCTCCACCATTCTTTATGATCATGGCTGATCATCCAACTCAGTAACCTGTTCCCGCTTTTGCCCCATACCCTTTGATCCCTTTAAACTCAAGAGCTATATCTAACTCCTTCTTGAAAACATACAATGTTTTGGCCTCAACTGCTTTCTGTGGTAGCAAATTCCACAGGTTCACCACTCTCTGGGTGAAGAAATTTCTCCTCTCTCAGTCCTGAAAGGTTTACCCCGTATCCTTAGACTATGACCCCTGGTTCTGAACTCCCCCACCATCAGGAACATCCTTCCTGCATCTATCCTGTCAAGTCCTGTTAGAATTTTATAGGTTTCTATGAAATCCCCCCTCACTCTTCTGAACTCCAGCGAATATAATCCTAACTGACTCAATCTCTCCTCATGCGTCAGTCCCGCTATCCCAGGAATCAGTCTGGTAAACCTTCGCTGCACTCCCTCTACAGCAAGAACATCCTTCCTCAGATAAGGAGACCAATACTTCACAGAGTTGGAAGAACAAAGCCCCCGCTACAAATCCTCTCCCTAATCACATGCACTCCATTCCTCTCCCTGCCAACTGTTGTAGGCTGAATCTGACCATTTACAACCTTAGTCATATTTGACCACATATCTGTGCTATCACCAAGGCTGCCTATTTTCACCATCACTCTACCCCTGCCTCAGCTTATCTGTTGCTGAGACCCTCATCCATGCCTTTTATAACTCTGACTATTCAAACTCTGTTCTGACCAGCCTCCCATCTTCTACTCTCCATAAAATTGAGCTCATCCAAAACTCTGCTGCCCATGTCCTAACTCACACCGAGCCCCGTTCACCTATCACCCATGTGCTTTCTGGCCGACACTGGCTCAATTTTAAAATTCTCATCCTTGTTTTCAAATCCTTCCATGGCCTCACCCCTCCCTGTCTCTGTAATCTCCACCAGGCACACAACCCTCCCAGATATCTGTGCTCATCTAATTCTGGCCTCCTGCGCATCTCCTATTTTAATTGCGCCAACATTGGTGAATGTGCTTTTGGCTGCCTCGGGCCTAAACTCTGGAATTCCCTCCCTAAACCTCTCTGCCTCTCTGGCTCACTTTCCTCCTCAAGGATCCTGCTTAAAACCAACCTCTTTGACTCAGCTTTTTTGTCATGTGTTCTGTGGCTCTGTCACATTTTGTTGAATAATGCCTTGAAGCGCCTTGGGGCATTTTACAACAGTAAAGGTGCTACATAAATGCAAGTTGTTGTTGTTAGTCCTGCCACTTATTCAGACTATTACTGGTTGAAGTTGCAGTCCTGGATTTTGGCAAAAAGATCTATCTAATCCTCCAGCACTGAAGTGGGGTCAAAGCTCACAGGGCACAGAAAGTGACAGAAAGTAGCTGAGGTGAAGTTTAAAGGTCAACTGAGCCTATTTTCATAAAAAAGAGAGTTATCTGAGAGAAAATAATCTTTTCGGGGCAATTTTAATGAAAGGTGTTAACGCTCAATCTTTACAATGCTGTTTGTGATCTATGGTTATTAACATCACCTTAATTCATTGTATCTGAAGTATAATAAGGCAGCGTTTTAATATAAACCCTTTGTCCAGTACATAAATCATACAAGTTACTGGACAAACGAATGCCAAGCACAAAACCAGAAGGTACAGATCAGATGAAGGGTTAATTCAAAACTAAGCTGCTTTAACAATTCGGTGAGCAAGTGGTCAATCTATGCAACAGAATTCCTGGAGAGATGGTGGAAGCAGATAATATTGATTAGCTCAAACGAACATTAGATAGATTCTTTTAATAAAGTAATATTTTGGAATACAGTATATGGTACAATTTGTGATGTGACTTATGGCAAGTATAGTGTGCTTAGCAGGAACAGTTGACTGTGGGCCTACCGTTCCCAAAGCTCTCCAAGGTTTTCTCTTATGTCATTTCTCGGTCTGTTGTAAACTAATTCATCACGATTGTTTGCTGTGATTAGTCAACAACTCCATTATCATTGTTTCATGCAACTACCAGGACGGTAGAAGATGATTCCTGTGTTCCTGATTAACTGTACCACTTGAGTGAGAGGACCCTGTTCCACTCTACTTGGTGCCCTAAAATAAAAACAAAATGGTAGTTAGGCAATACAAATATGAGGAAGTGAGTCAAATTGACATGTGTTGAGCAATAGACCAGAAATAAGAGTGATTATTGGGCAACACACAAAATGGTTTCAAGAATTTACACTTTATGGTGCTCACCTCTGCTTTAGTTTCTCAAAGTGCATTTTCTTTCTCTTGGAGTCTGACATGTCAGTTATGAAGAATGAAACACTCTTTAGTTCCGTGTACTTCGTTTCCCTGGGAAACCAGTGCCTGATACTCAGTAAAGCTTCAAATACTCTTCCCCATTGGTTTGTGTGAACTGGGACCTGAGCAATGCACCACACTATGTATTTCTCCGAGAGTGGAGGGCGGAGCAGGCTCACTCAGGTTAAATTTCACAATTCACTGTTGACTGGACATTCTCAGGAGGCCTGTGGCCGTTAAACCCCAACTAGAGGTTTCCCTCTCACCAAATCCACATCCTATGTGGAATCAGAGAAACAAGTGAAAGAACAACAGAAAGATTTCCATAAGCAAAATACTGCGGATGCTGGAAAACTGAAAAAAAACGGGAAATGCTGGAAATACACAACAGGCAGCAGCTGCGGAAAGAGAAACAGAGTTAGTGTTTCAGGTCGATGACCTTTCATCAGAACTCCAAGCTTCCCATATCTGCTTTGTGTGGGTCCCACACCGAAAATCGTTCACCCAGCCTGTGATTTATGAGCTAAAGAAAACAAGTAGGAAAGTTACCATTATGTGGAAATGGGAGTAGTCATGGGCCAGGCCACCTGTTATACACCCCACCTAATATTCACTTTCATTGAAACGTCGGCCAAAGCCCATTTTGGGCTCCCACCCAAGGCAAATTTCTAGTGCACACAGTGCTGGCTTGTGATTGTGAAAGCATTGTTTAACAAAAGGATATCGTGAGTAAACCTGCTGTAAAAAATCCATCTTTTTATTTTACAGAAGTGAACATCAGAAAGGAAACACACCTGGATCGTTTGTGCTTGCTGCTGTCCAGATCCATTATCAGTCGCAGTGGTCCTCTTTGTGTCGGTCAGCCTCTGTCTCCTCTCTTGATTCTTTCTCCAATACAGAAAGAGAGAGAGAGACATATATACACACACAGACATTTACAGTCAGGCACAATGAGGGAGACACTCACACACACAAACACACACAGATACATAGACATTGAAATGACAGTGAGAGAGAGAGAGAGACAGAGAGAGCGAGCAAAAGAGTGAGAGACACAGATAGTGAGAGAGACACACACAGACACATAAAAGCACAGTGAGAGACACAGAGATATTTACAAAGTCTGTGTGTGTGTGAGAGAGAGAGACACAAAAACATATAAGCACACACAATTACACATGCACATTGTTCTCTTTTGTTGGTTGTCTCCGAGTTCAAGATTTGTGCCTCCCTTTTGTACTCATGCATTGATGCAAATGGAGCTTGGTAAGTGTATTGATCAATTTCATTCAGAACCAGTTACTGCTGTCTCACTACACATTTTCTTCTTCCTTTAGTTATATTGTCATTTAATAATGCAAAACTATACTTTAAAGGTCCCAACATAGTTATTAAACAATCTGACAGATATCATGAAGAGATACATAGGAACAGGAGAAACCCATTCAGCCCCTCAAATCTGTTACACAGGAACAGGAGGAGGCCATCCAGCCCCTTGAGTCTGTTACACAACAGGAGAAACCCATTCAGCCCCTCGAGTCTGTTACACAGGAACAGGTGGAGGCCATTCAGCCCCTTGAGTCTGTTACACAGGAACAGGAGAAACCCATTCAGCCCCTCGAGTCTGTTACACAGGAACAGGAGGAGGCCATTCAGCCCCTTGAGTCTGTTACACAGGAACAGGAGAAACCCATTCAGCCCCTTGGGCCTGTTACATAGGAACAGGAAGAGGCCATTCAGCTCCTCGAGTATGTTACATGGGAATAGGAGGAGGCCATTCAGCCCCCTTGCGACCATTACATAGGAACAAGAGGAGCCCATTAAGCCACTCGAGCCTGTTATAAAGGAACAGGACGAGACCATTTAGCCCCATTCAATCAAATCTTGGCAGACCTGTACGTCATCTCCATTTACCCAACTTAGTTTCATATCTTTTTATACCCTTCCCTATCAAACTTCTATTAATCTCAGCCTTGAAAGCTCCAATTGTCCCATAGCCTTTTGGAGGAGAGAATTTCAAACTCCCACTCACGAGAAGAAATAGTTTTCTCCATCGACTCTATCAAAATCTTTGACTATTTTAAACACTTCAGATCAGATCACCCCTCAACCTTCTTTACACAAGGGAATACAAGCCTAGTCTATGTCATAATTTAACCCACTGAGCCTCAGTATAATCCTGGTAATCTGCACTGGATTCCCTCTAATATATCCTTCCTGAGGTGTGGTGCAGGAAACTGAGCACAACATTGTGAGTGGAGTCTAACCAGAGCTTTAGATAATGGTAACATAACATTTTGTAATATAGCCCTTTTGAGATAAAGTCCAATATTTCATTATTCTTTGTGACTGCTTTTCGTACCTGTCAACTAGCTTTATATGATTTGAAACTTGGACTCCCAAATTTATTTATTTTTTATTTAGAGATACAGCACTGAAACAGGCCCTTCAGCCCACCGAGTCTGTGCCGACCATCAACCACCCATTTATACTAATCCTACACTAATTCCATATTCCTACCACATCCCCTATATTCCCCGACCACCTACCTATACTAGGGGCAATTTATAATGGCTAATTCACCTATCAACCTGCAAGTCTTTTGGCTGTGGGAGGAAACCGGAGCACCCGGAGGAAACCCACACAGTCACAGGGAGAACTTGCAAACTCCACACAGGCAGTACCCAGAATTGAACCCGGGTCGCTGGAGCTGTGAGGCTGCGGTGCTAACCACTGCTTCTTTGGTCCTCCACTGCTCCTAGTTTCTCGTCCTTTAGAAAATACTCTGATTTCTCTTTCTTAGATCCAAAGTGGATGGACCTCACACTTTCTCACATTAAACTTCAACTGCCAAATCTTGCTAGCTCAGTTCACCCTATGTGCCTTTGCAATGTTTGGCTCCCATTTCCACTACTTACTGACCTTCCTAATTTAGTGTCATCTGCAAACTTGTCTATATAATTCTTTATTCATTCAATGGAGTCGTTATTAAAATGAAGAATAGTTGAGGCATCGGGACAGATCCCTGGGGATCCTCACTTGTCGCATTTCACCAATTGGAGCATGTATCCTTTACTATTCTCTCTCCCCTACCTCCTAACCAATTTCCAATTCAAGTCATTCGGCTTCCTCCAATTTCGTGGTCTTATTTTTTGCCAATAATCTTTTGTGTGAAACCTTATCGAATACCGTCTGTAAGTCCATAGAAACGACATTCATAAACACATCTTTGTCTATTTCATGAATGAGCTCCTTAAAAATTCAACTAGATTAGTCAAACATGATATTCTCATGACAAAGCCATGCTGGCCCTCTCTGATCAGCTCATATTAGCTCAGTCACTTCATCCTTAATGATAAATTCTAGTAGCTGCTCTTGATGTTAAACTGACATATCTGTAGTTATCTGGTTTTTCTCTCACACCCTTATTAAATAATGGAGTAACATTGGCAAATTTCTAGTCTAATGGCAAGATTCCAGAACCAAGGAAGCTTTATGCAATGCAAAAAGTACTCAGCTGTTTGCCAACAGTTAACCCATATTTATAATACGTGCCCTAATATCAACTTATACTCAGTGAAGTTTCACAGCCCCCGTATAATGAAGGTATCTGTTCCCTGACATGTCTCACACCAGCTAATAGGGAAATTGTTATAGACTGACCGGTGTATTCCACGTCCTGTGAGAAGTCTGCACACTGGTATCACTAGCGGCTCCTTAAGTAAACCTATCTTTAATAGTGTATCTCAACCTTTCTCCTTCGGTGGGACATTTGTATGATATTTCCCTAAGACAGAGGTTTTTATATTGCCTCTCTCCAGCTGATTTCTGCACAATTCCCCTTCTTTCAATCCTTCCTCATTCCTTTCATGTTCCTTCAAAGTACTGGTCACAGTTTGCCTGGTATCACACTCTCCAGGGTAGAAATTCACCTTGGGCAGGACCGTGCAGCCGCCTGTTATATAGCCACTGGATATTCAGTTTCATTTTTAATCTAATGAAACTAAATATTACATGTGGCCGGTCCGATACCACCTGTTTTGTGTGATGGTCCGAGGCAAATTTCTACTTATATGATGAGTGCTGATACCTGATTCAGAAACAATTTCCGATAATCTGCTCTTCAAGAAAAAGCCTCAACTCCTCTGATCAAACCTGCGAATGAACTGCTGCTGTTCAGAGGTCACCATCCTGGAATCTGACACAGCACAGAAAGAAGCCAGAAATAAAAACATAAAATGCTGGAAATACTCAGCAGGTCTGGCAGCATCTGTGGAGAGAGAAGCAGAGTTAATGTTTCAGGTCTGTGACCTTTGATCAGAACTGAAGGAGGCTGTTCAGGCCTTCATGACTGTGCTGGCTCTTTGAAAGAGCTATCAGTTAGTTCCACGCCTCTTCTCTTTCCCCATAGCCCTGCAAATTTTCTCACCTTTAATATTTGCCCAATTCCTTTTTCAAAGTTATGTTGAATCTGCTTCCATCAACCCTTTCAGGTGGCACATTCCAGACTGTAACAACTCACTGTGTAGAACAAATTATCTTAAATCTGTGTCCTTTGCTGACTAACTCTTCTCCGACTAGAAGCAATATTTCCTTACCCTGTCAAAACCCTTTAAGAACTTTTTTAATCGAAAGTGGGTGAAGAGATATGATAGAAAGATCCTTCGTATTTCCCAACCCCACTCTCCATAGAAACCTTTTCAATTCTATTTCATTTTAGCCCTTCCCCAGACCTCCTTAAAATTTATTAGACAAGTCTATCATCCCCTGGGTAAAATGGTTGGGTATGATTTTCCAGGTTATCCGATCTTCCTAGCTTCTCCTCAGACTCCTGGTGAGTAATGTTTAACTTGCCCACCTAGAACCCACTCAAATTCCATTCCAGTCAAATAAATGGGGGTAATTTTAACTTTTGGCTGGGCCATATCCATTGAAAGGAGCATCAGGAGAGGCAAATCAGTCTATTCGCTCTCATCTGCCTTAGAACCATAGAACCAGAGGAAAATTACGACACAGAAGGAGGCCATTCAGCCCATTGTGTCCACACCAGCTGAAAAAACTAGTCGCCCAATCTAATCCCACCTTCCAGCACCTGGTCCGTAGCCTTGCAGGTTACAGCACTTCAGGTGCAGGTCCAGGTACCTTTTAAATGAGTTGAGGGTTTCTGCCTCCATCACTGATCCGGGCAATGAATTCCAGACACCCACCACCATCTGGGTGAAAAAGTTTTCCCTCATGTCCCGTCTAATCCTTCTACTAATCACCTTAAATCTGTGCCCCCTGGTAATTGACCTCTCTGCTAGGGGAAACAGGTCCTTCCAGTCTACTGTATCTAGGCCCCTCATAATTCTGTACACCTCAATTAAGTCACTACATTATATCCCTGTTTTTGTATTCTGTACCTCAGCAATAAAGGCAAGCATTCCATATGCCTTCTTCACCACTCTATCTATCTGTCCTGCCAGCTTCAGGGACCTGTGGACATGCACTCCAAAGTCTCTCACATCTGCTACCTCTCTCAATATCCTCCCATTTATTGTGTATTCCCTCAATTTATTTGCCCTTCCCAAATGCATTTCTTCACAATTATCTGGATTGAATTCTATTTGCCACTTTTCCGCCCACTCAGCCAAACCATTGATATAATTCTGGAGTCTACAGCTATCCTCTTCACTATCAACTACATGGCCAATTTTTGTGTCATCAGCAAATTTCTCAATCATGCCTCCCACATTTAAGTCCAAATCATTAATATATATGTATAAATATGCCTTACACTATCGCACATTGTTATAGTACACCCCTAATCTGCATATAGAATGGGCAAATCAAATTAGTCACAATACCATAGAGGAGGAATTCTCGGAGTGTATACGGGATGGTTTTCTGGACCAATACATTGAGGAACCAACTAGAGAACAGGCCATCCTCGACTGGGTATTGTGTAATGAGAGAGGAATAATTGACAATCTAGTTGTGCGAGACCCCTTGGGGATGAGCGACCATAATATGATAGAATTCTTCATCAAGATGGAGAGTGACATAGTTGATTCTGAGTCTAGGGTCCTGAATCTTAGTAAAGGAAACTATGAAGGTATGAGGCGTGAGTTGGCGATGATGGATTGGGAAACGTTACTTAAAGGGACGACAGTGGAAAGGCAATGGCAAACATTCAAAGAGCACATGGATGAACTGCAACAACTGTGCAAAAGTAAAACAGGAAAGGTAGCCAACCATGGCTTACAAGGGAAATTAGAGATAGCATTAGATCCAAGGAAGAGGCATATAAATTTGCCAGAAAAAACAATAGACCTGAGGATTGGGAGCAGTTTAGAATTCAGCCTAATTCAGTTTAGAATTATGACTCAAAGGATTAGAGTCATACAGCACTGAAACAGGCCCTTCAGCCCACCAAGTCTGTGCTGACCATCAACCACCCATTTATACTAATCCTACACTAATCCCATATTCCCTAACACATCCCCACAATTCTCCTACCACCTACCTACACTAGGAGCAATTTACAGTGGCCAATTTATCTATCAACCTGAAAGTCATTGGATGTGGGAGGAAACTGGAGCCCCCGGCAGAAAAAGGGAAAACTTGCGAACTCCACACAGGTAGTACCCAGAACCGAACCCAGGTTGCTGAAGCTGTGAGGCTACAGTGTTAACCACTGCACCACTCTGCCACAGGGGAAAAAGCTTGCAGGGAACATAAAAACTGACTATAAACGTTTCTATAGGTATGTGAAGAGAAAAAGATTAGTGAAGACAAATGTAGGTCCCTTACAGTCAGAAACAGGGGAATTTATTATGGGAACAAAGAAATGGATCTCCATCTAAATGCATACTTTGGTTCGTCTTCACAAAGGAGGACACAAATATCATACCAGAAACGCTGGGGAACACAGGGTTTAGTGAGAGAGAGGAACTGAAAGAAATCAGTATTAGTAGAGAAATGGTGTTGGGGAAATTGATGGGATTGAAGGCCGATAAATCCCCAGGGCCTGACGGTCTGCATCCCAGAGTACTTAAGGAAGTGGCCCTAGAAATAGTGGATGCATTGGTGGTCGTCTTCCAAGATTCTATAGAGTATGGAACAGTTCCTGCAGATTGGAGGGTAGCTAATGTAACCCCACTATTTAAAAAGGGAGTTCGACAGAAAACAGGGAATTATAGACCAGTCAGCCTGACGTCGGTAGTGGGGAAAATTCTAGAGTCCATTATCAAAGATTTTATAGCAGAGCACTTAGAGAACAGTGGTAGAATCGGACAGAGTCAGCATGGATTTACGAAAGGGAAATCATGCTTGACAAATCTACTAGAATTCTTCGAGGATGTAACTCGTAGAGTTGATGAGGGGGAGCCAGTGGATGTGGTTTATTTGGACTTTTAGAAGGCTTTCGACAAAGTCCCACGTAAGAGATTAGCATGTAAAATTAAAACGCATGGAATTGGGGTTAGTGTATTGTGAGGATAGAAAATTGGTTGGTAGACAGGAAACAAAGAGTAGGAATAAACGGGTCATTTTCTGAATGGCAGGCAGTGACTAGTGGGGTACCGCAGGGATCGGTGCTAGGACCCCAGCTATTCACAATGTATATTAATGATTTAGATGAGGGAACTAATGTAATATCTCCAAATTTGCAGATAACACAATACTGGGTGGGAGGGTGAGTTGTGAGTAGGATGCAGAGAGGCTTCAGGGTGATTTGGACAAGTTGAGTGAGTGGGCTAATGCATGGCAGATGCAGTATAATGTGGATAAATGTGAGGTTATCCACTTTGGTAGCAAAAACAAGAAGGCAGATTATTATCTGAATGGCTATAAACTGAGAGAGGGGAATATGCAATGAGACCTGATTTAATAAGTATTTTCTCCTACACCAGTCGCTGAAGGTAAGCATGCAGGTCCAACAGGTGGTAAAAAAGGCAAATGGTATGTTGGCCTTCATAGCGAGAGGATCCAAGTACAGGAGCAGGGATGTCTTGCTATAATTATACAGGGCCTTAGTGAGGTCACACCTGGATTATTGTGTGCAGTTTTGGTCTCCTTATCTGAGGAAGGATGTTCTTGCTATAGAGGGAGTGCAGCGAAGGTTTCCCAGACTGATTCCTGGGATGGCGGGACTGACGTATGAGGAGAGATTGAGTCCGTTAGGATTATATTCGCTGGAGTTCAGAAGAGTGAGGGGGGATCTCATAGAAACCTATAAAATTCTAACAGGACTTGACAGGGTAGATGCAGGAAGGATGTTCTCTCTGGTGGGAGAGTCAAGAACCAGGAGTCATAGTCTAAGGATACGGGGTAAACCTTTCAGGACTGAGATGAGGAGAAATCTCTTCACCCAGAGACTGGTGAACCTGTGGAACCACAGAAAGCAGTTGAGGCCAAAACATTGTATGTTTTCAAGAAGGAGTTAGATATAGCTCTTGGGGCGAAAGGGATCAAAGGATGTGGGGTGAAAGCGGGAACAGGGGTTACTGAGTTGGATGATCAGCCATGATCATAATGAATGGCGGAGCAGGCTCGAAGGGCCAAATGGCCTACTCCTGCTCCTATTCTCTATGTTTCTAATGTAGGGGCACAAAATCATCTTGGTAGTAGCATAAAATGAGCAGTATCACAATGGCCATGCAGGTATTTTCCAGTTATTTTCAGTTCAATTGAATTCAATGAAACACAATATCGGGTGGGGTGGGGGGGGGGTAAGGGCGGGTGCATCTTGCCGGTGACCAATGTGACCCTGCTTATTGTGCACTATCACCCAAGGTAACATTCACAGAGTAGTTTTTTGTCTTGGATGGTCCTGTAAATCAGGTGGTACCACATTGGCTAGCCGTCACACCACCCGTTCAGAATCCACTTCCATTGATTTGAATGGAGCTGAACATTGGGCGGTGGGCAGTGTGTATAACAGGCTAACGCAATACCATCCATTTTCTGCTCCTTCCCAAGTCAGATCACTGCCTTCTCATCATTTATCGGTTAACATATCGCTTATAATTTCTATAGCTACCCGAAGGTGAATATTTCTAATGATTTTTTACAGAAGACCACATTCCCAGCTCTCTTGCACATCCCGGGCCGCAGGCCATCATCCGATCGCAGCAAACAGTTCAAACTGGCAGCACTGCCATGTGTCCAGTATTTCAGAACATCACGGGCCCAGTGAATGTTACCCTGCAGACAGCCAGCAACTGCAGCGGTAAGTACTCCTGTCTAACATGACAGGGATCCTGTTTACAATGTACGAAGGCGAATGCATTCCTTGTTCTCAGCACCACCTTAAAGCAGCTTTTAAAACAGCTTTATACCAAATGTAAGCTCTCCGTTTAAACAGCAGACAAATGTTGCAGAAATAAAAACAGAAATGGTGGAAATACTCAGCAGGTCTGGCAGCATCTGTGGAGAGAGAAACAGAGTTAACGTTACAGGTCTGTGACCTTTCATCAGAAATTCTGATGTTCTCTCTGTTTCTCTCTCCACTGATGCTGCCAAACCTGCCGAGTATTTCCAGTATTTCTGTTTTTATTTCACATTTCTAGCATTTCAGAATTTGGCTTTTGTACAAATGTTGCAACGTTTAATTCCCGGGCTCTTAACTTCCTCATTTTTAACTCGGAGCCAATTGGAGTTTAAATTTGTGAGCAACTTCCCTCTTTCAATATTAGAGTGTTTCTTCATATTTTTTGCAAACTAAGTTGAAAACAAAAATCTTTGAAGGTGAAAGGACAAGTTGATAAAGCTGTTAAAAAATCATATTTATAAATAGAAGCATAGAGTACAAATGAACCGTTATAAATCACTGGTTAGGCCTCAGCTGGACTATGACATCCAATTCTGGGCACTGCACTTTAGGCCAGATATGAAGGTCTTGGAGAGCGTGCAGAGGAGATTTTGAATATATATGAGAGTTAAAGGCTAAGGGATTTAACCCGACAAGAAATCTGTAGGGGAGTCCCAATAGGGGGGTGGTGATTCCTTCGAGCAAGCACCTTCCGGCAACTCCTGCAACTGACTGGGCACCAGACATATCGCTTTTGCCTTTCCTGTGAATATTACGAGGTCGGGGTGGGGGTTACAGATGCTAGACAAGACTGCACCTCCTAAAACCATGCCTCGGCGATGCAGAAAACCAATGAAGAGATCACGAACATCCTTCCTTTCACCAGTGAGGAAACAAACATAGGAGTCTATGGGTTATAAATCCAGCTCGACTGACATAGAACAGGGGCGCTACAGGCTGCCTCCGACAGTGGGATGGAACTTTGTGTCCTATTGGTCAGTCACTGCCGCCTTAAGCTGGGCAGCCCCAGCCTGTTAGGTACTGACCCTTTCTGTGGAACGTCACCTCAACGTGATGGAGAGGCTTGTGCGTCCCGATGATTCCTTGAGCGATGCTGTCAGGAGCTCCTTGCTTCTCGTAGGGCCTCCCATGCTGGCAAGGTAGGCGGAGATGCCAGACAAAGTGAGGTCCAAAAAAGTGCTCAACGGGAGAACAGGCAAAAGGAGACTGCGCATCTCACCAGCTGTGAAAGCGGAAGAAAGCTGCAGCGGCAAAGAGATCCCGGTTAATGTGGTTTGACATGTCACCGAAATCTGACCACTGACCCATCAAAATCATTTGGACAATGATGGCGCCACATTAAACAAAGTCACATGAAGGCTTCTACCAGAGTCCATCTGCCAAATGCTCTGGTGATGGAGGATTGGAGACGGGGACAGGGCTGTGAACCTGGGGGTCCCTAGTCAAGAATCTGCACACAGGCGACAAATGCATGAAGGTCATTGGATATCTGTTTTGGGACAGAGGTGTCTAGCAGCGTCTGTGACTGAGATGATCAGTTGTCTCCAGGATACCCTCTGCTCACCCCAATGGGGTGGGGGCTAGAAAACGTGTCCTACAAATAGGCTGTCCCACTTTCTCCTGGCTGAGGAACCACACCCCGCTGGAATCACCAATTTTATGGTCACAGAAAGGAAATTCTAAATTTTGCAACTTGGAATGTTAGAACACTCATTGACAATCTCAAGAGTGACTGACGGGAAGAAGAACTGCAATTGTAGTATCACGGGAATGATCAAAACTCCAAATTGACATTGCAGCCCTCAGTGAGATTCACTTTCCTGGGGAGGGATAGCTGAAGGAACAGGCGGGGGATACACCTTCTACTGTGACCCTTGTGTCCACAGAGTTGGCTTTGCCATCCAGAATAGGATCTTGGACGTACTGTCAGAACTCCCCAACTGCATAAATGAAAGACTCATGACACCTCACTTACAACTCAGCCTTAACCAATATGCCACCATCATCAGCGCTTATGCCCGACACTTGACTCCAATGAAGATGCTGAGGAAAAGTTCTACTCTACCCTTGAAGTCCTCAGTGCCATCCCAAAAGAAAAAAAAAAAATTATCCTTCGAGGGGATTTTAATGATAGGATTGGCAGTGACTCTGAAGTCTTGCGCGAACCATTGGAAAAAATGGGAAAAGCCAATGCAAATGGCACCTCCCTGCTGACAAAGTGTGCTCAGCATGGCTTCAATATAGCAAACACCCTCTTCCACCAGAAGGATAAATATAAAACCACATGGAGGCATCCTAGATCAAAGCACTGGCACCTCCTGGATTATGTCATTGTTCAGTTCAAATTTCTAAGTGATGTCTGTATCTCTCGATCCATGAAGGAAACTGATGCCTGCTGGACAGATCATCAACTTGTTCGATCAGTGATGGACATTCACCTCACACCAAGACATCACAAGACCCAAAAGTCCAAGAATAAGAAGATCAATGTATCAGTTCTAAAGCAGACCAACCGAAGCAGCCCACCCAGTGCAGCTCACGACCAATTTGGAAAATCTTTAGACATCCAACTCAATTCCAGAACAGTGGGATCAAATAAAGTCATCTATACTAGACTCTTGTGCCCAGACCATTGGGTTTGGGGCTCACCGTCACCAAGACTGGTTTGATGAAAATGATGCTGAAATATGTGACCTCCTGAAATGAGCAGCTTTCATTACCTGAGGGAACAACCTGAGAGAACATCCCAATATCACAATTCAAGAAGGCAGCATACCAACAGCTCAAGGCTGATGCCAAAAGACAAATCCGGAAGATAAAGGACGCATGGTGAGAAGAGATAGCCTGAGATATAGGTCGGCTCAGGTCTGCAAATGAAACCTGACCCAAGCCTGACAGAACCACATCCGACCCGAGCCTGACCCGGCCCGAGTCCTTTCATTTTTTTCCCCACGCCCGACCTGACCCGACCCGACCCGGCCCGACCATCAGTTAACCTAGCTTCTGTTCTCCACTTTGTTGCTTATCTGCACAAGCTTAAAAAAACTGTAACTAAACAACCTTTCAAGTCCAAAAAGTACATTAACATTGGAGCCACTTACCAGAGGTGGTGATAGAGCGTGTCCGACCTGGCCCGAACCGACCCGAGCCCGAATGCCGGACCCAGAAGAGTGACCCGACTCGACCTGAACCCCGAAACAGGTCGTCAGGTCCTGTCGGGTTCATGTTGGGTAGCCATGCTCCAGCCTGAGAGATCCAACAGTGTGCTGATCAACACCACATGCAAAGCTTTTTTGAAGCCACCAGGGCTATGCAGCGCGGTCAAGTGTACAAAATATCCTTTGTTCACAGGATGGTGTTTCTCCTCTTAAGGATGACAATGTCATCCATAAATGTTGGAAAGAACATTTTGAACAACTCCTCAGCTGTGAATCCACAGTGGCAGCTGACACCCTCCAGGGTATCCCCCATAACCAATGGATCAGATCTAAGCTCTGCAGTCCTGCCACATCCAGCCGTGAATGGTGGTGGACAATTAAACAACTAACTGGAGGAGGTGGCTCCACAAATATCCCCATCCTCAATGATGGGGGAGACCAGCACATCAGTGCGAAAGATAAGGCTGAAGCATTTGCAACAATCTTCAGCCAGAAGTGCCGAGCTGATGATCCATCTCGACCTCCTCCTGAAGTCCCCAGCATCACAGATGCCAGACTTCAGCCAATTCGATTCACTCCACGTGATATCAAGAAATGACTGAAGGCACTGGATACTGCAAAAGCTATGGGCCCTGACAATATTCCGGCAACAGTACTGAAGACCTGTGCTCCAGAACTTGCCGCGCCCCTAGCCAAGCTGCTCCAGTACAGCTACAACACTGGCATCTACCCTGCAATGTGGAAAATTTCCCAGGTATGTCCTGTACACAAAAAGCAGGACAACTCCAACCCGGCCAATTACCGCCCCATCAGCCCACTCTCAATCATCAGTAAAGTGATGGAAGGTGTCATCAACAGTGCCATCAAGCGGCACTTGCTTAGCAATAACTTGCTCCGTGACTCTCAGTTTGGGTTCCGCCAGGGCCACTCAGTTCCGGACCTCATTACAGCTTTGGTTCAAACATGGACAAAAGAGCTGAACTCAAGAGGTGAGGTGAGAGTAACTGCCCTTGACATCAAGGCAGCATTTGACCGAGTATGGAACCAAGGAGCCCTAGCAAAACTGAGGTCAATGGGAATCAGGGGGAAAATCCTCCACTGGCTAGAGTCATACCTAGCACAAAGGAAGATGGTTGTGGTTGTTTGAGGTCAATCATCTGAGCTCCAGTACATCACTACAGGAGTTCCTCAGGGTAGTGTCCTAGGCCCAACCATCTTCAGCTGCTTCATCAATGACCTTCGTTCAATCATAAGGTCAGAAGTGGGGACGTTCGCTGATGATTGCACAATGTTCAGCACCATTCGTGACTCCTCAGATATTGAAGCAGTCCGTGTAGAAATGCAGCAAGACCTGGACAATATCCAGGCTTGGGCTGATAAGTGGCAAGTAACATTTGCGCCACACAAGTGCCAGGCAATCACCATCTCCAACAAGAGAGAATCTAACCATCTCCCCATGACATTCAACAGCATTACCATCGCTGAATCCCCCACTATCAACATCCTAGGGGCTATCATTGACCAGAAACTGAACTGGAGTAGCCATATATATATCGTGGCTACAAGAGCAGGTCAGAGGCTAGGAATCCTGAGGCGAGTAACTCATCTCCTGACTTCCCAAAGCCTGTCCACCATCTACAAGGCACAAGTCAGGAGTGTGATGGAATACTCTCCACTTGCCTGGATGGGTGCAGCTTCAACAATACTCAAGAAGCTCGACACCATCCAGGACAAAGCAGCCCGCTTGATTGGCACCCCATCTACAAACATTCACTCCCTCCATCACCGACGCACAGTGGCAGCAGTGTGTACCATCTACAAGATGCACTGCAGCAATGCACCAAGGCTCCTTAGACAGCACCTTCCAAACCCGCAACCTCTACCAACTAGAAGGACAAGGGCAGCAAATACTTGGGAACACCACCACCTGCAAGTTCCCCTCCAAGTCACACACCATCCTGACTTGGAAATATATCGCCGTTCCTTCACTGTCGCTGGGTCAAAATCCTGGAACTCCCTTCCTAACAGCACTGTGGGCGTACCTACCCCAAATGAACTGCAGCGGTTCAAGAAGGCAGCTCACCACCACCTTCTCAAGGGCAATTAGGGATGGGCAGTAAATGCTGGCCTAGCCGGTGACGCCCACATCCCATGAATGAATTTAAAAAAAAAATCTTGTGGGAGAATCTATGGGTGAACCCCCATCGATGGGAGAGCTGCAACAAGCAATCAAACAGATAAAAAACAACAAAGCCTGCAGCCCCAATGGTATTCCAGCTGAAGTCTTCAAAGCCGGCAGACGTTTGCTCACATCAAGACTCTATGCAGTTATCCTATGGATCTGGGAGGAAAAAGAACACCCCCCCAACTTCAGAAATACAACAGTTGTACATATCTCAAAGAAGAGAGATAAATAATGGCTGTGGAAACTAGCAAGGTATTTCCCTCTTGTCCATAGCAGGGAAAATCCTGACTTGCATTCTCCTGAATCGCCTACTTCCTGTGGCTGAGGAAATCCTTCCAGAGACAGAGTGTGGCTTTAGGCCTCCCAGATGAACCTCCGACATGGAGTTTGTTGCCAGACAAATCCAAGAAAAATGTCCAGAACAACGTCAGGAACTCTTCATTGCATTCATCGACCTGACCAAAGCATTTGACTCTTTCGTGAGGCTCTATAGTTTGTGTACTAACGATATGGATGCCCAAGAAACTTCAACACAATCCTGAAATTGATTCATGACGACATGACTGCAACTGTCTTGAGTGAAACAGACTTCTTCAAAATCTGGACTGGGGGTCAAGTAAGGCTCTGTGATAGATCCCATACTATTCACAATCTACCCGACAGTGGCTATTTTGTTTTTATTCATTCATGGGATGTAGGCGTCACTGGCCAGGCCAGCATTTATTGCCCATCCCTAATTGCCCTTGAGAAGGTGGTGGTGAGCTACCTTCTTGAACAACTGCAGTCCATTTGGGGTAGGTAGACCCACAGCGCTGTTAGGAAGGGAGTTCCAGGATTTTGACCCAGCAACAGTGAAGGAACAGCAATATAGTTCCAAGTCAGGATGGTGTGTGACTTGGAGGGGAACTTGCAGGTGGTGGTGTTCCCATGTATTTGCTGCCCTTGTCCTTCTAGTTGGTAGAGGTCGCGGGTATAGAAGGTGCTGTCTAAGGAGCCTTGGTGCATTGCTGCAGTGCATCCTGTAGATGGTACACACTGCTGCCACTGTGCGTCGGTGGTGGAGGGAGTGAATGTTGGTAAATGGGGTGCCAATCAAGAGGGCTGCTTTGTCCTGGATGGTGTCGAGCTTCTTGAGTATTGTTGGAGCTGCACCCATCCAGGCAAGTGGAGAGTATTCCATCACACTCCTGACTTGTGCCTTGTAGATGGTGGACAGGCTTTGGGGTGTCATGAGGTGAGTTACTCACCTCAGGATTCCTAGCCTCTGACCTGCTCTTGTAGCCATGGTATTTATATGGCTACTCCAGTTCAGTTTCTGGTCAATGGTAGCCCCTAGGATGTTGATAGTGGGGGATTCAGCGATGGTAATGCCGTTGAATGTCAAAGGAAGATGGTTAGATTCTCTGTTGTTGGAGATGGTCATTGCCTGGCACTTGTGTGGCACGAATGTTACTTGCCACTTATCAGTCCAAGCCTGGATATTGTCCAGGTCTTGCTGCATTTCTACACGGACTGCTTCAGTATCTGAGGAGTCACGAATGGTGCTGCACATTGTGCAATCATCAGCGAACATCCCCACTATTCACCTCATCAAAGATCAACTGCCTTCTGGTGTCAGTATCAAATGCAGCTGGCCAAAAAATCTTTTAACCTCTGTCGCCTCAGTGCCAAAACTAAACTGACCACCATAAATATACATGATCTACAGTTTGCGATGACTGCAGTGTCATTGCCCACTCTGCACCAGATTTGCAAGCCGCTCTCAATCTCTTCAATTCTGCATACAAGAGACTCAGCCTGTCCTTGAATGTTGCTAAAACAAAATTCATATATCAGCCCACACCTAGTCAGCCAAATATTCCACCTCGCATATATGTTGAAGGAGAGACCCCGGAATATGTTGAACACTTTTCATACTTTGACAGTTACCTCTCTCAAAAGGCCACCATTGACGAGGAGATCCAACACCGGATCAGCTGTGCCAGCTCAGTCTTCTACAAACTATGGCAGTGAGTGTTTGATAACAAAGACCTCCGCAAGTCAACAAAAGTCTTAGTGTACAGAGCAATTGTCGCCACCATGCTGCTGTACTGCAGCAAGACCTGGACTGTGTGTCAGCGACACATAAGAGCGTGAGAGAAATTCCATCAACAATACCTCCGCCGCATCCTCCGGATTCAATGGGAGGACCATCGAATAAACACTAGTGTCCTTCTTGAAGTCAGCATTCAGGCAAAACTGCTATAAAATCAACTCCGATAGACTGGCCATTGTGTCTGCGTGAGTAAAAATTGTCAAGTCCTGTTCTCACAACTCTCAAATGGCCAAAGTTCCAGGGCAGGACAAAGAAAATGCTTCAATGACACTGACATTCTCCTTGAAGCATAGTTACATTGACCTTAACAACTCGAAGGAGCTTGTTACCAACCACTCAGAATGGTGACAACTTGTCCACTAAGGTGCATCACGCTTCAGGTCCCAGTGCCATAATGATGAGGCAGAGTCATGGCAGAGAAGGAAAGATGACATCTGTTAATAAAGCAAAAAGCAAAGCCTACCTGATGCTCAAGATAAACCCAATAGCCAGAACACTGCATGACTTAAGCGTAGCCAAAGCAGTCGTGCAAAAGACAGAGACACTGCGCAAATCAACACTGGATCGACCTATGACAGGAAATCCAAACTGTCTGTGACAATGGAAATCTATGTGCTATGTATGATGAGATCAAGAGGGCGCTTGGTTCTACCTTCACCAAAGTTGCCCCTCTGAAATCGGCAGATGGTGAAGTCCTCAGTGACAGAAGCAAACAGGATAGTGTCCTCGGCCCAACCATCTTCAGCTGCTTCATCAATGACTTTCCTTCAATCATAAGGTCAGGAGTGGGGATGTTCGCTGATGATTGCACAATGTTCGGCACCATTCGCGACTCCTCAGATACTGAAGCAGTCCGTGTAGAAATGCAGCAAGACCTGGACAATATCCAGGCTTGGGCTGATAAGTGGCAAGTAACATTTGCGCCACACAAGTTCCAAGCAACGACCATCTCCAACAAGAGAGAATCTAACCATCTCCCCTTAACATTTAATGGCATTACCATCGCTGAATCCCCCACTATCAACATTCATAGAATCATAGAAAGTTTCAGGCACAGAAAGAGGCCACTTGGCTGTATCGTGTCACTCTCTCCACCACTGACGCACAGTAGCAGCAGTGTGTACCATCGACAAGATGCACAACAGCAACGCACCAAGGCTCCTTAGACAGCATCTTCCAAACCCGCAACCTCTACCAACTAGAAGGACAAGGGCAGCAGATGCATGGGAACATCACCACCTACAAGTTCCCGTCCAAGTCACACACCATCCTGACTTGGAACTATATCGCCGTTCCTTCACTGTCACTGGGTCAAAATCCTGGAACTCCCTTCCTAACAGCACTGTTGGTATACCTACACCACATGGACTGCAGCGGTTCAAGAAGGCAGCTCACCACCACCTTCTCAAGGGCAATTAGGGATGGGCAATAAATGCTGGCCTAGCCAGCGACGCCCACATCCCATGAACGAATAAAAAAAATGTCCTGCTGGGTTCAATATTACTGTGAGCTGTAGCCCCAGGAGCCGGACATCTCCCAGTCTGCGCTTGATGCCCTTCCACAGTTTCTTATCATGGATGAGTTGGACACAGAATCCTCAACACTCGAGCTGGAAAAGGCCATTGATTTCTCAGTAAGCAAAAAGATACCCAGCAAGGATGAAATTCCAGCTGAACTGCTTAAGCATGGATAGCCCCATTACTGCCACACCTTCAGGACCTCCTTCTTCTCTGTTGGAGGGCAGGATCTGTTCCATAGGACATGTGTGATGCAAAGATCATGACATTATACACAAACAAAGATGACAGAGGAGACTGCAACAAGTACAGGGGCATCTCACTTCTCAGTGTCACTGGGAAGGCCTTTGCTAGCATCTTGCTGAAAAGACTCCCTCAACTTGCAGATCAAGTGTATCCAGAAGCACAGTGTTGTTTCTGTGCTGGCAAATCTTGAGCAGACAGGATCTTCTTCATATACCAGCTACAAGAGAAATGTAGGGAACAGGACAAATCTCTCTACCTTGTTTTCGTAGACCACACAAAAATATTCAACACCGTTGACAGAGCCAGACTCTACAAGATTTTAGAGAAAATTGGTTGTCCATCAAAGTTCCTTCGTCTCATCTGTTCCTTTCATGACAGCATGCACAGTACCGTACAGTTTGATGGCTCCACTTCCAACAGTTTCAGGGTGAAGGAAGAAGTGAAACGGGGCTCTGTCTTAGCCCCCACTTTGTTTGGTATTTTATTCTCCATGTTCCTGATCTTTGACCTCCCTGCAGATATGGAAGGAGTGTACCTGCATACTTGTTCAGACGACAAGCTCTACAATCTGTCCAGATTGAAAGTGAAGACAAAAATACAGCATATCTTGATCAAAGAACTCCTCTATGCTGACAATGCCATACTCGTCTCCCACATGGAAATTCAGCTACAAAGACTCATGGATTCTCTCTCCCATACTGCAAACCCTTACGATAAGCATCAAGAAAACTGTGGTTATGGGACAGGGTGTCACATCTCCACCCTCGATCACACTAAACAGCATTCCACTGCAAGTGGTTAGTAAATTCTGCGACCTTGGGTCCAAAGTGACAGACAATCTGACTCAAGGCAGAACTCGACACACGCACAGTGATCACGAAACATGCATGGAAAAACAACAAGCTGACCCTTAGGGCCAAGATGCTGGTTTATGAGGCCTGTGTTCTCAGCACCATGAAGAATGGACAGCTTACAGCTGTCAAGAAAGGAGGCTCAACAATTTTCATCTTCGATGTCTGCAGAGCATTCTCGGTGTCTCATGGAAGGACAAAATCGAGACTGTGTTCTCAAAAGCAAATCTCCTGAGTATGCCAGCACTCGTCAAAGAAGAGGTCATTTTGCTGACTCGGGCACGTTGGCAGGATGGAAGACGATGCATTCCCCAAGGTATTCTGTATGGGGAGGTAGACGGAGCCAGAAGAGCAGTAGGATGCCCAAAGTCACACTTCAAGGATGCCTGCAAGTGTGACATGAAGGCCCTAAAGATTGATTTTTCATGCGTGGGAGACACTAGCCAACAACAGAGGGAAATGACAACATTACCTGTGGGCCTGTGTGTGCCACCATGACGATCAGTGGCTACAGCAGCCTGACAGCAGGCACTAACACTGAAAACAGCACCCACATCGAAACCTATTAAACACCTTATATGTGGCATTTGTGACAGAACCTGCCTCTCACGGATTGATCTCTTTAGCTATCAGCAAAAGTGCGTCATGTGTAACTAGTCCATCGCCAATGGATGTGTTAAATGTCCATCATCTCATGTAGATGGAAAGAGGCCGACAAACATCCAACTTTCCTTAGTGCCCTAAAACGTTCTCTCGTGACCTTTTTTTCCTAAACAGCATTACAAACCATTTTACAGATATGAATTTCATGCTGACGTATGGTATCTAGGTGCCAGTGCCTACCTGACTGATCGATGCAGGAACAGTTGGCTGCAGAGATACCTCCTCGCCCTCAGTGTTATGTGGAGATATTGTGTTCTGTCTATCCTTGTCCCGAATTCTGATTGCTGGATTCCACCTTTAGCCTAGAATTGTTTGCCAGATGTAACCTGGGCCCAGCCTAGGAAGTAAATTTAAACGAATTTGCCGTGCGGCAAACGAACTGGTTTGAGTCAGCCACCTCGCCCTTGAAGGTAGTGGAGGATATAATCGGTCAGGGTGTAAAATGATGGGCAGCCAGATTCCATCAGTGTCCCACCTGGAGGTGGGGTAGGTTAAATTTAACCCCTTAGTGTCGAACCTCTGCTTCTTATGGCATCTCAATATCGAGCAGTAGCTTTTGGAATGGTGCCTGCTGCTGTAACTCACTGCCCCCATTCATAAAAGATGGTCGCAGTCAGGAGAAAACCTCTGAGCACTGGTCGGCACGAATTCAGAACTGGGCTCAGGACATGTAGTGCCCAAAGGAAGCATTTCCCATGTATTAAAATATCATAGCCATGACATGGGGCTTGACATGGTCATTATATATGTTGAACTTTATATTTTCACTGGGGAAGATCAATAAGTGAAATCCCCCTGTCCTAGAGGTAAAGTTGGACATGGGCAGGGACACAAAAACAGGTGATATTGCTTTGGTCTCCAGTAATACGCTCTGCCCAATATTCAGTTCCATTAACTTAAGTAGAAATGAATAAAAAGTGCGCCATAAAATGGCAGACAATGGGATTCCAATTGTTTTGCACTGCCATGAATTTTCAATCCCAGGATCCCCACCCCGGTTTATATATCAACTGGGAAAAGGCCCTGCCTGTTATTGTGTCACCAAGCTTTCTTTGAGTAATTGCTGTAAAGTATAAATGAGCAACAAAACGTGACACAGAAACATTGGCGAGTAAACAGGTCCATTTGTATTTGATCATATGAGTACCTTAATCTGAACTATATAGGTTAGGACCAGGGATAATTCCATTTATTGGTTTTATTAACATCGACAGAAATCAGTCACAGGTTATATGTCCATGCTTCCCAGTAGGATAAACCCTCAGGGTCTGCCAAGTACTAAACAACCCAGGCGAGTCCTCAGTATGGAAAAGAATTAATCAAAGTGAGCCTATTCATACACCACGCTGGACAATGTCAGACTTGCTTTAAACCTGCCAATTCTGAAATTATTGTCTTGTGAGTTTTATGTGTCATAGTCTGGCAAAATTTCAAAGTTAAAACTCTCATCCTCACTTTTAAATACTCCAAGACCTCGCCTCTTTCTATCTCTGTAACCTCTTTCAGCTTTGCAACCCTTTGAAATCTCTGCACACCTTCACTTTTGGCGTCTTGCACATGCCCAGTGTTTATTGTTCCACCATTGGCGACCATGACTTCTCCTGCCTAGATCCTAATCTCTGGAATTTTCCCCTAAGCCTCTCTGCTTCTTTATGTCTCTCTCTTCATTTAAGATGTGCCTTAAAAGCTACCTTTTTGACCAAACTTTTGGCCATTTGTCCTATTATCTCCTTATGTGGCTCGGTATCAAGTTTTGTTTGAAAACGGCTTTGTGACGTGCCTTGGTACCTTTTACTACACTTAAACGCGATATATAAATGTAAGTTATGGGGTTGGCCATTTATGATGAGGCGAAATTTCTTCACTCAGAGGGTTATGAATCTTTTGAATTCTATACCCCGGGGGGGTGGGGTGGCTGTAGATATTCAGTCACAGAATATCTTTGTTGTGTGTACACCTTTAAGAGGTATGGCTATGTTATCTTGCCAGCAGTGTAGGAGCTGTGATGTAACACACCATGTGACCTCTGGGTTGGGGGCAGTCTTAAGTAAGTACCTGTGCAGTGAAGACCTGTCTGTACATGCAGAACCATCCTTAAATAAAGAGTCCATGTTACTGTGTTACCGATATCATCTTGAGCAGTCAGTGCTTTGTGTATATTAGCAGCTAACACAAGACGCAACAATCTTCAGAACTGAAATCGATTGTTGGATAGTAAGGGATATTGAGATAGATCGGGAAAGTGGAGTTCAGGTAAAAGATTAACCATGATCATATTGAATGGTGGAGCAGTGTCGAGGGACTGTGTGGTCTACTCCTGCTTCTAATTCCCATGCTCTTTTGGTCTTAAGTTGTTGTTGTGTCATATGTTACACCAGTTGATTACAATGTCGTACCATATACACTTCACTCTCATTGTAAGTTTTGTTTACGTGGAAGATAAGACAAACTTACATGGTTATAAACATTACACCTTAATAGAATGTTGGAATGTGGGAACATTGGGTGGGAAATTTGGATCCACGGCACTGCTGGAGATGGGCGCTAGGGAAGTCAGTCACCCTGCTGGGGGTGCGGGCTTCACCGCCAGTCGCTTCTGGCACAGCCAGCATGGCACATCGTCTGGAGAAGGGCACTGGTGCAGACGTGCCCTGTGTGCGCCAGAAGTTTGTGAACTCATGATGTCACACAGCCCTACCGGCTGTTTGACATCCAAATGCTAAATTTGGACCAGGCAGGTCCATTGGATGAATTCACTTGTCAATCACCAAAGATCCAGCATACAGCTGCAAGAGGGGCCCAGCATGAGCTGTATTTAAAGGGCCAGGCACCCAACTTGCAAGTAAAGTAATTTAGAATAACATCTGCTATTGCAAAGACTCAGGAAGTACTGTGGAATGTTTTTGAATGTATTATGGCACATTCCTGGATTTGATAGGGAGTGTTATTGCATCCTCATGGGATGGCAGACAATTTGGTGACAAAGGCTGCAGTGGAGGCAGCTTTGGCTGAGTCTCTGGGTCTACAGCACGACAAGGAGATGGAGCAGAGTCTGCGGAGCAGGTAGACTCTGTGCCATCCCCTCTGCTAATTGGAGCTGGACACCTCCATGCTCTTTGACAGTGACAGGAGGCTGTTTGCCAGGCCTTGTCAATGCACCCAGCTTCTTGGTGTACATGGCCATTTGGCACCCTATTGAGGTCCTTAATGAGTCCTCTGCAGCAGAACTCACCGTTCGGGGTGATAGCACAGGAACCATCCCTTCACCCTGGGTTGGTTGCAGCCCACTTTTGCCTTGTGCCTCACCGTGTGCTGATCCCAACTCTATACTGGCTCTAAGCTGGTGGCTGTTAGTGTCAGATCCAGTGATGGGGCCTCTTCATCAGTGCTGTGCTGTTGCTCTCTCTCCTCCTCCTGGGTGTGCTGTGGATGGGCAAGTGGCAGTTTTTGGGTGTCTTAAATCAGAAAATAAGAAGGGGAAGGTTGGGATGAGGGAAGTGGGGTTGGGTGGAAAGCAAGAGGTCCATGGTGACAACATCAGCAGCTTATACATCATTCCAGAGGATGAGGGCGAGCTGGGAGTTAAGAAGTGGAATAAAGTCGGAACGTACCATCATTGCCAATGTTTTCAGGCTCTGTTGCAGCCGTTCCAATGATGCAGGGAACCATCTCTTCTGTAGGGCTCAGGAGATGCAGATGTCCTCGTCCCCTGTGCCACCTTGCCCTGCAACAGAGAGGGCAGAATGTTAGTGAATGTGTCGTGCTATGTTTGGTTGATGTGCCAGTCATTGCTGAATAGCTGGAGGTATGGGGAGGCAATGGGAGGTAAGTTTGAAGCTGGCAGCATGGATAGGTGTCTGAAGGTGAGGTGGAGTATCTGAATGTTAGGTGTGAGTCCTGAGTGTCACGGAGTGAGTGATGTGAATGTGGTGCTTTGAGCATTGTGAGAGGTTGGAAGTGTGGTGGGTAAGGGATGTCATGTAGATGAAGATGCATTCACTGACCTTGACCACCCGTGTGAGGCCATTCGTCTTCTTCTGGCCTTGCTGCCAGGTCCTTGGGCCCAGATGCCAGGAATTGACTTCCTTGGCCACCTACTCCCACTCCTTCATGAGATCCTTGAGGGCCTCCTGGCCCTCCGGGAGAACCATGGTGTCTCTCCTCCTGTCCACCTCCACTAAGGCCTCCAGCACTGCATCCATCACTCTGGAGCCCTCTCTCTGCCCTGGTGTTCCATTTTCCTTCTTTAGAATCGCAACAACAGTATTCAGCAGCAGCTGCCTGAGATTCAGTGCAGCTTCCCTTTAAGAGGGACAGACTGCCTTTAAAGTCAAAAGGCTGGCTGCACCGTGTGCTGACACACTGCTTGGCTCCCTGCTGAGCGCTGAGGCAACCAGCAGCACAGCAGACGGTCAGTCTTATGCTACAATCAGGTGGATGAGGTGGGAGCACCAAATTTTCCTGCTGCTTACCTACACTGGAACCAGTGCGGGCAGGTTATGAATCATGACCGCATACACGTCTGAATAATGGTGCAGTCCTCTTATCTCCAACTAACTGTAATTCTTAGACAAACCCTTTGCTGTTTTTTAAATTGCATGAAGCTGACACCTATTATTCACTTAACATTCTCCTGTGCAATCTTAATGACCTAACCTAAACCACAACGATGTACACTAACTTCTGTAATGGTAAGCTATTTTTCCTAATGCCCTGCAAACTATTCTACAATCGACATAAAACTAAGCAGGCACTATGATAGGATAACGCTCCTCTTTATTTACATCCAAAAATGAAATGTTTTTCCTGTGCCATTCCCAAACAGAAAATCCACAAAGGCCTGGGGACATCACAAGGCTTATTGATAATCACAAGAAGGTGCTGAGGGGAAAAGTCCAGTACATCATCGAATACACGAGCAAACCTGGTGAAAAAGTCCTTTTAACCGAGAAATTCACCAAGCTGTGGATAACAGACGGCGAATTCAGAGCGATTCCCCAAAGGCATGAGGTGATGGATATCGAAGCTATGTCCAGGCAGGACATGTCTGACGCCCCTTCTATCGACTACACTGAAATATTTAGCTGCTCCCGTCAGCTGTCCAGGCCACCTAGGACCATCTTAACCAAAGGATTGGCGGGAATTGGGAAAACCATCTGTGTGCACAAGCTGGTTCACGACTGGACCACTGGCTCAGCAGCCTTGGACTTTGACTTCCTATTCATGTTTCCATTCAAGGAACTCAACCTGCTGACTGAAAGCAAACTCAGCATCAGCCAACTGGTTCAGAGGTATTACCCACACATTGAAGAGGCAGCGTCCCTGTTAAAGAACCCCCAGATCAAGTGTCTCTACATCTTTGACGGGTTGGATGAAAGTCACCTCAGCTTGGATTTCAGTAAGAGCCCGGAATATGGTGACGTTGAGCACCCGATGCGACTTTGGGTTCTTCTGGTCAACTTAATCAAAGGAAACCTGCTTTCCCATGCCTCAGTTTGGATCACATCCCGCCCTGGAGCTGCCCGCCAAATCCCAGCTCCTTACATTGACAGGTTGACAGAAATCCAAGGATTCAGAGATCAGGAAATAGAGGAATACTTTCAAAAGAAATGCAAAGGAAGAGCAGATAAGATTCTGTCCAACGTGAAGCGACAACCCAGCCTGTTCACCATGTGTTACGTCCCAGCCTTCTGTTGGATTCTGGCTACGGTCCTGGAACATGCCCTGAAATCCTCCAGTGAGACAGATATCTGCGAACAAGCCCCTAAAACCATCACAGAAGTCTACAGCAACTTCCTGATTGTGATGATCATGTATCACCAAGAGAAGCAGGGCCACGGGGTAAGTGAGAGGGAGAGGATCAGTGACTTGTTGCAAGCCAAGCGCCCAGCGATCCTCAATCTGGGGAAGATGGCTTTCCACGGCCTGAAGGCCCAGAAGCTGGTCTTTTATCAAAAGGACCTGGAGTCATTTGGCGTGGACTTGTCTGTGCTTTGTGATGGATTTTGCAAGGAGATCCTTTTACAGGAGGAGCCCATCTTCCAGCACAAGGCTTACGTCTTCATACACCTGACGATGCAGGAGTATTTCGCTGCCTTGTATGTTTTCCTTCTGCATCACATGGGCCAGCGCCCAAATCCGCTGGTGACTGGGTCGATGAAGAAGATGCTTCAGCTGTTCTCCCGTCCCACCTTTTCTGATGTGTGCAGAAGTGCATGTAAGAAAGCGGCTTGGAGCCAAAGTGGGCACTTGGATCTGTTCCTTCGTTTCCTGTGCGGCCTCTCAACAGAAAAGAATCTGCAGCTTTTGCAGGGTCTGTCAGCCCAGAGCGCCAGTGGAGGGGAGGACACTGCACGGACTGCAGCCTACATTAACAGAACCTTACAGAGGGACATTGCTCCAGAACGATGCCTCAACCTCCTCTACTGCTTAAACGAGTTGAACGATGGCTGTATAGCCGACAAAATGAAGGAGTCTCTAAGGGAAGGAGCACTGTCCATTCAAGACCTGCAGCCTGCTGAATATTCAGCCATCGCCTTTGTACTCCAAGCGTCCAGCTGTGACATGGAGGAGTTCAATATAGCAGATTACAGCCTGTCCGATGAACTGCTGTGGAGGCTTCTCCCTGTCGCAAAACTATTCAGAACAATAAAGTACGTTATTTCCTAAACCATTCGAATGAATTCATCTCAGGATCCCTCGGTGTGCAGACACACAGATGTAGATGTTCGATGTTTAGCTGCACTTTCCGATATCAATCTGGCCTTTGTATGGTAACTTCGGGGCACAGTGGGTTTGCTGCACCTCGCTTAGGCATGTTCTGACAGGGAAAGAGAAGGTTGAGAGGTGTTATGAGAGCTGTTTTAGTATTCTGAAGGGACGAGACAATGTAGGCCAAGGCAAGCAGTTTCACCTTTCCTGGAACAGTAGAACCAGAGGATACAGCCTGTACTTGAAGGGGGTAGATTCAAAACTCACTTGTGGACACAATGTTTCAGTGAGAGCATGTGGTCAATCTATGAAGCAGAGTCACTAGGGGAATGGTGGAAGCAGGCACCATTGTTTCATTCAAATGCAAATTCAACAGATTTCTTTCAGATAATAACATTTTGGGATCTAGTCTATAAATAATTAGAGACATGACATGATCAGAAAGAGGTCTAGGGTTCACCTGGTCTTCAGTAACAGGGTTTTAATTTAAACACACCGTGTTTTTAGCTCCCCCTTGGTGAATCCTTATAGAGTCATAGAGTCGTACAGCATAGAAACAGGCCCTTCGGCCCACCGCGTCCATGCCAACCATAATGCCTAGCTATACTAATCCCACCTGCCTGCATTAACTCCATATCCCTCTATGCCTTGCTCATTCAAGTACCTGTCCAGATGCCCCTTAAATGTTGCTACTGTTCCTGCCTCCACCACCTCCTCAGGCAGTTCATTCCAGATACCCACAATTCTTTGTGTGAAAAATTTACCCTTTTGATCCACTTTAAACCTCTTCCCTCTCACCTTAAATCTATGCCCTCTAGTTTAGTCACCCCTACCATGGGAAACAGACTCTGGCTATCTACCCTATCTATGCCTCTCATAATTTTATATCATGTCCCCTCTCAGCCTCCTTTGCTCCAGGGAAAACAGACCCAGCCTATCCAATCTCTCTTTATAACTCAAGCCCTCCAAACTAGGCAACATCCTTGTGAATCTTTTCTGCACTCTCTCTAGCGAATCACATTTTTCCTGTAGTGCGGCGACCAGAACTGCACACAGTACTCCAAATGCGGCCTAACCAACGTTATGTACAACTGTAACATGACATCCCAACTCTTGTACTCAATGCCTGGGCCGATGAAGGCAAGCATGCCATACACCTTCTTCACCACCCTGTCTACCTGTGTTGCCACTTTCAGGGAAATATGTACTTGCATCCCAAAGTCTCTCAGCACAACAACACTCCCCAGGGCCCTGCCATTCACTGTATATGTCCTGTCCTGGTTTAACTTCCCAAAATGCAACACTTCACACTTGTCTGCATTAAATTCCATTTGCCACTCCCTTGCCCACTTTCCCAGTTGATCTATATCCTGTTGTAACCTTAGATAACCTTCTTCACGGTCCACTATACCACCAATTTTGGTGTCATCTGCAGACTTACTAATCATGCCCTTTACATTCACATCCAAGTCATTTATATATATGACAAACAACAGAGGGCCCAGCACCAATCCCTGTAGCACACCACTGGTCACCGGCCTCCAATCTGAAAAACAGCCCTCCACTACCACCCTCTGCCTCCTATCACCAAACCAATTTTGTATCCAATTTGCTAGCTCACCCTGGATCCTATGTGTTCGAACCTTCTGGACCAGCCTACCATGCGGGACCTTGTCAAAGGCCTTGCTAAAGTCCATGTAGACATCGTCCATTGCCCTGCCCTCCTCAATCCTCTTGGTCGCCTCCTCGAAAAACTCAATCAAATTCGTGAGACATGATTTCCCACGCACAAAGCCATGCTGACGATCCCTAATCAGACCATGCCTTTCCAGATGCATATAGATCCTGTCTCTCAGAATCCCTTCCAATAACTTTCTCACCACTGATGTAAGGCTCATCGGCCTGTAGTTCCCTGGCGTATCCCTGCTGCCCTTCTTAAATAAAGGCACAACATTAGCTATCCTCCAGTCTTCTGGTACCTCACCTGTGGCTAACGATGATACAAAAATCTCTGCCAGGGCCCCAACAATCTCCCTTGCTTCCCAAAGCATCCTAGGATACACCTGGTCAGGCCCTGGGGATTTATCCATCTCAATGCACTTCAAAACCTCCAATACCTCCTCCTTTGTAATGTTGATAGGCTCCAGGATATCGGTGTTCCCTCCCTTGAACTCACTAGCTTCCATGACCTTCTCCAGGGTAAAAATGTACGAGAAATATTCATTTAAGACCTCCCCCATTTCCCCTGGCTCCACACATAGATTGCCACACTGATCCTTAAGGGGATCTACTCTCTCCCTAGCTACCCTTTTACTCTTAATATACTTATAGATTCTTTTAGAATTCTCCTTTATCTTATCTGCCAAGGAAATCTCATGGCCCCTTTTCACCCTCCTAATTTCCTTCTTAAATGTAGTCCTACATCCCCTATACTCCTCGAAGGACTCGGTCAATCCCAGCTGCTTATACCTGACATATGCCTCCTTCTTTGTCCTGACCAGACCCTCAATATCCCTCGTCAACCAAGGTTCCCTAAACTTGCCAGCCTTGCCCTTTCATCTAACAGGAACATGCCGGCCCTGAACTCTTCCTATCTCACTTTTAAAAGCCTCCCACTTGCCAGACGTCCCTTTACCTGTAAACAGTCTCTCCCATTCAACTTTTGAGAGTTCCTGTCTGATGCCATCAAAATTAGCCTTCCCCCAATTTAGGTCTCCAACCTGAGGACCAGTCCTATCCTTTTCCATAACTATCTTGAAGCTAATAGAGTTATGGTCACTGGTCCCAAAGTGCTCCCCCACTGACACATCAACCACCTGCCCATCCTCATTTCCTAAGAGGAGGTCGAGTGTAGCCCCTTCTCTAGTAGGGCCATCCACATACTGCTTCAGAAAACTATCCTGGACACACTTAACAAATTCTTCCCCATCTGATCCCTTAACATTAAGGCAGTCCCATTCAATATTAGGGAAGTTAAAATCACCTACTATTACAACCATATAATTCCTACACCTATCTGTGATTTCCCTACATATATGCTCCTCCACTTCCCTCTGACTATTGAGGGGCCTATAGTATAATCCCATCAAAGTGATCACCCCTTTCTTATTTCTAAGTTCTCCCCATATGGCCTCGGTGGACATTCCCCCCAGGATATCCTCTCTAAGTACTGCCGTGATGTCCTCCCTAATCAATAGTGCAACTCCCCCTCCTCTCTTACCTCCACCGCTGTCACGCCGGAAAGATCGGTACCCCAGAACATTGAGCTGCCAGTCCTGCCCATCCCTCAACCACGTTTCCATAATAGCAATATCACAATCCCATCTATCGATCCATGCTCTGAGTTCATCTGCCTTACCAGTAAGGCTTCTTGCATTAAAGTAAATGCTGTTTAGCCTACCAGACCTTCCACGCTCCCTGTCCTGCCCCTGCCCGGCCTGCCTACTGGACTTGCTTGCTTTAACCTCTACATTTGCCTCAACTATCTCATCCGAGAGACTACTACTTTGGGTCCCACCCCCCCTGCAAGACTAGTTTACACCCTCCCGAGTAGTGCTAGCAAACCTCCCCGCAAGGATATTGGTCCCCCCTCTAACTTAGATGCAACCCGTCCTTCTTGTACAGGTCACCTCTGCACCAGAAGAGATCCCAATTATCCAAATAGCTGAAGCCCTCCAGCCTACACCAGCTCTTCAGCCACGCATTCATTTGCCAATCCTCCTATTCCTACCCTCACTAGCACGTGGCACAGGAAGTAATCCTGAGATTACAACCCTAGAGGTCCTGCTTTTTAACCTTCTGCCTAACTCCCTATATTCCTGCCTATGTCGTTAGTACCAATATGGACCACGACCTCTGGCTGCTCACCCTCCCCTTTCAGAATGTCCTGCAGTCGCTCCGAGACATCCTTGACCCCAGCACCAGGGAGGCAACATACCATCCTGGAGTCTCGTTTGTGGCCACAGAAACACCTATCTACACCCCTTACGATAGAATCCCCTATCACTATAGCTCTTCCAACCCTTTTCCTCCCCTGCTGTGCAGCAGAGCCCTCTGTGGTGCCACGAGCTTGGCTGTTGCTGCTTTCCCCTGGGAGGTCATCCCCCCCCCCCAACAGTATCCAAAGCAGTATATCTGTTTGAGAGGGGATGGCCACAGGGTGCTCCTGCACTACCTGCCTGCGCCTACTACTCCGTCTGGTGGTCACCCATCCCTTTTCTGCCTGTGCAGTCATTACCTGCGGTGTGACCACCTCACTAAACGTGCTCTCCATGACGTCCTCAGCATCGCGGATGCTCCACAGTGCATCCACCTGCAGCTCCAGCTCCGTAATGCGGGTAGCCAGTAGCTGCAGATGGATACACTTCCTGCACACATGGTCGTCAGGGACACTGTATTATCTTGACCTTCCCTTTTGAAATCTGATTGGCTTCCAGATGTTTTCCTATTATATTTGAATAAAAATTCCATTATTTTTCCTACCACCAACCTTAAGCTAACTGGTTTACAGTTTCCTGGACTTGTTCCATCGCCCTTTTTAAATATTGGAATAACATTAGCTGTCCACCAGTTCTATTGCACTTTTCCCTTTTGTATGTATTTAGATATTATATATCTTTCTGCTATCTCTTTAACTTTTAATATGCTTGGATGCAATCCATTTGGAGCAGTGGTTTTATATTCCTGAAGTTTGATTGGTTTATCAGTTATCTCCCCATTGCTATCTTTAATGTTATATCTTTTTGATTTTTTAAAATCCCTTCTTTAACTGTCATGTCCATGGTAAATATAGATGTGAGGTAACTATTCGATATTTCCTCCGTTTCTCTGTCATTACCTGTGAGTTTATCTTGTGCATCCCTTTGTGACCTGAACCAATCCTAATTTTTATTTTATTATTTAAGTGAAATAGAGTACTTTTATGTTCATTAATAATTTAATTTGTAGTTCATCCATGCTTTCCTTTTCAACTCCTTTCCCAACTTCATTATATTTACTGTTGCCATCCTCTTCTTTATTGTTTACTTTTTAAATATAGTTTCAATGTTGAACTTTTCTCTTCATTCATCCACAGTGTTTCATTGAGCTAGTTTGTTCTTATTTTTCAGCAGAATATATAATTCCTGAACTCTAAAATATTTCCATTGTGTTCCCTTTGTCTTTCAACATTTTTTTTGCAAGTCTACCCTCCCTAGTTTCATTCATAACACATTAAAATTAGTTTATTTTCCCTAATATATAGTCTTTGTCTTACTTGTATCCTTTCTCAATCATCATTTTAAACTTTTTTATATTATGATCGCTATTGCCTAGATGTTCCTCTATGCTTACTTCTCTTATCTGGTTCATTTCTCTCTATTACTAGTTTCAGCAGTAGGTTCTTTCATGTTGGCCTTCTCATATACTAGGTAAGAAATTAGTCCTGAACACACTGTAAAAATTCCATTCTCTTTCACCTACCTCGTATTGCCAGTTTATTTGGAGTACTTGAAATCTCCAATGATTATTATTCCATGCCTTTTACTCATTTCATAGATTTTATTACATATTTCTTTCTCCACTTCCTTTCCAATATTAGGTGGTTTGTAGTATACCCCTATTAGTATGATTGATCCCTTCTTATCCATATGGATTGAGTTAAAATATTTAATTTCTATCTTAATGTCAATTATGTCCTTTTCTCTACTGTTATTATGTTATCTCTAATTGGTACAGCTACCCCACCATCCCTATCTTTTCTAAATACGTAATATCCTACAATATTTAACTGCTAGTCCTGTTCTTTATTAAGCCATGTTTCAGTTGCTTCTTCTGACTTCTTGTTATGAATTACTGCCTTCAGTTCCCACATTTAGTTTCAGATGGTGTGTATGTTGCTATACAGGCAATTTAATGTGTTTTTGTTCTTTAATTGTGTTCGATAACTGGATCTACCCTCTGGCTATTTATATTACCTCTGTTCCTGACTTTTACTATCTCCTATTTATTTTATCTTCGGGATCATGTTATTTTCCCCAGAGCCCTCCCTTGTTTTATTAGTTTAAAGTCTTATTCCTAGAGTCATAGAGTTAATCAGCACAGAAACAGGCCCTTCGGCCCACCGTATCTGTGCTGGCCATCAAGCACCTAACTACTCTAATCTCATTTTCCAGCACTTGGCCCGTAGCCTTGTATTTTTATTTATTTTATTTATTTATTTTTATTTAGAGATACAGCACTGAAACAGGCCCTTCGGCCCACCGAGTCTGTGCCGACCAACAACCACCCATTTATACTAACCCTACACTAACCCCATATTCTCTACCACATCCCCACCACTCTCCTACCATCTACCTACACTAGGGGCAATTTACAATAGCCAATTTACCTATCAACGTGCAAGTCTTTTGGAGTGGGAGGAAACCGGAGCACCCGGAGGAAACCCACACAGACACAGGGAGAACTTGCAAACTCCGCACAGGCAGTACCCAGAATCGAACCCGGGTCGCTGGAGCTGTGAGGCTGCGGTGCTAACCACTGTGCCACTGTGCCGCCCACTATGCTATGGCGTTTCAAGTGTTCATCTAAATACTTCTTAAATGTTGTGAGGGTACCTGCCTCTACCACCTCTTCAGGCAGTGTGTTCCAGATTCCAACCACCCACTGAGTGAAAAGATTTTTTCCCTCAAATCCCCTCTAAACCTCCTGCCCCTTACCTTAAATCTATGCCCCCTGGTTATTGACCCCTCCGCTAAGGAAAAAAGTTTCTTCCTATCTAACCTATCAATGCCCCTCATAATTTTGTATACCTCAATCAGGTCTCCCCCTCAGCCTTCTCTGCTCTAAGGAAAACAACCCTAGCCTTTTCAGTCTCTCTTCATAGCTGAAATGCTCCAGCCCAGGCAGCATCCTGGTGAATCTCCTCTGCAGCCTCTCCAGTGCAATCACATCCTTCCTATAGTGATGTGCCCAGAACTGTATACAGTACTCCAGCTGTAGCCTAACTAGCGTTTTATACAGTTGCATCATAACCTCCTTGCTCTTATATTCTATGCCTCGGCTAATAAAGGCAAGTATCCCATATGCCTTCCTAACCACTTTATCTGCTTGTGCTGTCTTCAGTGATCTATGGACAAGTACACCAGGATCCCTCTGACCCTCGACTCCCTAGGGTCCGACCATCCATTGTATATTCCTTTGCCTTGTTAGTCCTCCCAAAATGCATCACAACACACTTCTCAGCATGCTGAGAACCATGTCTGGTTCTGTTGTATAGATAGACTTTATTATCATTGTATCCTTTGACCACCAGGAAGGCAGATAGTGAACTAGATGTTCACTGGAGCCTCAGCTTTTTGTCGAACAATTCCTTTGTTCTAACAGATACGAGGGTCAAAAGCAAATTACAATCAAATTGTCTCAACTGGTTCCCAGGAGATATGGACTCAAGGGACCATGAGAGCTTCCACAATACCTGCTCTTGGGCTTGGGAGTGTTGATGGTTGGGAATGGATATGGGTGAAATGAAACATTTGTGCAGTTGGAGTTATATGGATTTATAGCATTAAAAGGAATTCCCTGAAGTCCTTGGTGATAATTTTAGCTGTGGGTAATGTCAAATTGGCTGCCCACCCTGCACCACAATTGAATTGCCCCAGTGACTTCAATAGAACAGCAAATTGAATGTGATGTATAATGGATTTTATACCAGTGGTGAAAGCTAACATTACTCTCTATATTAGCAAAGTTATAAATATAATGGAAAGTTTTCCTTTGTTTTTGTTTCCAAAATCACAAGTTATTCTACAATGATGATCTGGGGATTTCGCTGGAAATTGCAATCAGATTAAGTCTTCCAATATCTTTATTATGTTGGAACATATCAGGCATGAAAATCTTCTTGGGTGGGAGAGCAAAGCAGATGATGATGCATTGATTGCTTGATTTCTCCTGCCATAGGAACAGTGTGCTTGGGTTCAAATATATCAACTTACTTGCTATGTGCTGCTGATTTCCTACGTTGGTTACTTCTAGTGAATTCGAAAGTGCCCTACAAGAGAATCTTGCTGAAATTACAAATGTGCAAAATGTTCTCAAATGTCTTTCAGTTTTCAGACTTTCTGCCATATTGAAAAACTGGCGTCAATTAGACGAATGATGGGAAAGGATTCCCTTCTTGTTCAATGCAGTGCATTGCCTTCACCACGTCTGCCCTGGTCAGTTTCTTAATGTGTGAACATTTTGTTAAAAATATGGAACCAGAAATAGCTACAAAATCCTCCTTTTCCCCTTGTCATCAACCTAAACGTAATTCTGCAATGTTAACCCAAATAAACACAACACTGCAGGCCTTCACAATAATGAAAGCCTTCGATTGCTGGATTCAAACTTAAAAGTCTGTCTTTATTTTAATGAAAGAATTAACCAGTTTAACTAAAAATCAAGGTATTTATTAAAGCAATGGGATACAGAAGTCCAAACCAAAGCTGTTAGTTTTGACACACTAATTCAAAGGGCGCAAATTCAATGGCTAAAGTAGTTATTTGATGACTGTAGGTTTTTACTTTGATTAAAAACTACTAATATATAATGTTCTTTTTCTGTAATACCAGATTAGTGCGAAAAGACGTAACAGACCATCTGGTGAACTTTCTTGGTGCCCTCCTGATTTTATCCAGAAGTCAAGTGCAGGAAATTCGGTAAGACAATGTCAACCTTTAGCAACAGTTAAGCTGTGAGATGATCCAGTGTCTTTCAAAGTAGGTGCCACAGTGGTTCTGTTTTCATAACTGTACAGAACAGTGGGTCTGCTTTCAAACCAAAGGCAATTCCTTACCATGAAGTGATTTGGGGTTAAGGTCACTGTAATTTTATAAATTAAGGTCAATGGGGAGAAAGTTTCATCTGTTGGAGTTTCTATCACAGAGCAGGAGAGTGGGGGCATGATGGTAGGACAGTCGAGTACACAGAGATTCAGGCTGGGGTTTTACACCCCATTCCCAGGAGTGGGCCGGGAGGCGGTTGTGGTGGGGGCGGGGGGGATAAAATCGGACCGGATGGCGAGAGTTGCTGTGCCTATTGCCTAGCTGTCCCTGCTGGTATTTTACCAGCAGCAGGGAAGGTGGCAGGGGCCACTTAAAGCATTTTACCAGTGGCGGATGGGCACTTCATCACCCAGGTAAACCTAGTGACCTCCTTGCGGGCTGCGGAGCCCTCCTGATCAGGTAGCCTGTGGTCCACAGAGGGCCCCTTCAGTGACACAGGCTGCCCCCTGCTGGAACAAACCCCTGCTCTCGCGATCAACTCCCCCCGCACCCCACCATGCCCCCTCCCCACCTCGCTTGGGCCTGGCTGATTGACCCCGGTGAGTTCTGACCTCACGTCTCTGGCCTCCATCGCTGGCTGGCTCCAGGGACTGCAGCAGTGGCACTTGATCAAACACCTTTGAATTAGATTTAATTCTATATCAAGGATCTATCTGGGAATAGAAAGAATTCTTTTTGTCTGAATTGTTCTAACTTTTTCAGGCTGGAAGATACTGAAGTCAGTGATACGGCAATGAAACAACTGTCTGTAGCCTTAAGGAATCCTAATTGCAAATTGCAGAAATTAAGGTCAGTGAAATCAGAAAATAAATTAATTCATGCACATCAGTGAACGCCTGTGGAGAAAAAAGACAGTTTTAAGAGTTTGGGCCAGGAGTGGACGATACCGAACAGGAAACACAAGCATCTTCAACCAGAAAAAAGGGGTTAGAAGAAACACAATGATGCAATCAGAGAGGGAGTTAAGGAGTCAATTAGAGAGGGCATTAAGGAGCCAATTAGAGAGGCAGTTAATGATCGAATCAGATCAGAGCAGCGTTAATGATCCAATCACTGCGGCAGTTAATAATCCAACCCAAGAAGAAGTTAATGACCTAATTAGAGAGAGTGTTAATAATCCAATCATAGAATAGGGCTACTTCTTGATAGAAAGGATAATATCACATGCAATGATAGAGAAATGGCAGAAATATTAAATAATTATTTACCTTCAGTGATCACCAAGGAAAGAGGAGAAGACATTGGATGATGAGGTTAGAAATGAGATAACTACATTTAAAATAAAAAGAGGAAAAATATTGACTAATATGATAATATAATGAAAGTACGATAAACTAATTAAATTTAAAGGGCATAAAACCCCTGGTTGGGAGCGATTACATCCTCGGGAAGAGATAGCAGAGGCATTTCCTCTGGCCAAGTTGTTGGTTACCTGCCCTGGTGTCTCCTTGTGTGGCTCAGTGTTAAATTTTGTTTGATAGCACTCCAGTGATGTCCTTGGGGCTTTTGTACCATGTTAAAGATGATATATCTGTAGTGAATTGTTATGGTGTCATGCGCTAGCGGGAGTAGAAATAGGAAGATAGGGAGAATCAATGCTTGGCTTGAAGCATGGTGCAGGAAGGAGAGCTTCAGATTCTTGTTGCATTGGAACCAGTTCTGGGGCAGAAGGCACCTATTCAAAAGGGACAGATTGCATCTCAACAGGACTGGGACCAATGTCCTCATAGGGAGGTTCACTAGTTTGGTTGAGGAGAGTTTAAACTAAATTGGCAGGGGGATGGGCATCAGCATATAGAAGTAGAAAAGAGGAATAAGTTCCATAATGTGAGAGTATTAGACAGTACTGGAGAAGGGAGTAGTTCCAGATTAGATAGGAGCAGATTGAGAAGGGCTACGAGAAATGCAAAGATAGGATTACAATGCACAAAGTGTGGTGAATAAGGTTGTTGAGCTACAAAACACAAATGGTCATATGGGAATATGATGTAGTGGCAATAATGGAAATGTGGCTTAAAATGGTGTGGACTGGGTGCTTAATACACAAGGATATAAAGTGTTCAGAAAAGATAGAGTAGGAAAAAAGAGAGGTGGGGTGGCAGTAGTGATTAGGGAGACAGAGGAGAAAGAGGGGATATCCTTGAGGGGGCACGGACAGAATCCATTTGGTTAGAGCAGAGAAGCGAAAAGGGTATGATCATGTGACTAAGGGTATTCTGTAGGCCTCCAGATAGTGAGAGAGAGAGAGAGAGATAGAGGAGAAAATCTGCAGGGAAATGAGAGAGATGTGCAAGAACTATAAAGTGGTGATATTGGGGGATGTTAATTACCCAAATATTGATTGGGATAATTTTAGAGTAAAGGGAAAGGAGGGGGAGGAATTTCTGGATTGTGTTTAGGAGAACTTCCTTGATCACTATGTTCTTGGGCCAACTAGAAAGGAGGCATTGCAGGATCTGGTGCTGGGATATGAGGTGGGCCAAGTAGACCAAGTGTTTGTAGAGAGCACTTGGGTAAGAGTGATCATCATATCATAAGGTTTAGACTTGGAATGCAGAAAAGGAAGGAACGATATAAGGTCAAACAGTTAGGTTGGAAGAGGGCTAATTTCAATGCGATAAGAAGGGATCCATTCAGGATAAAATGGAACCAAACACTGACAGGAAAAACTGTAACAAAACAATAGGTTATCATTAAGGCACAGGTCAACAAGGGCGATAGATAGGGGAACCAATAACAGAGCTCCTTGGATGACGAGGGAGATAGAAATTATGATGAAACAAAAAAGAGGGTGTATGATCATGTCAGGTGAATTCTTAAAGTGAGAACCAGGCCTAATACAATAAGTTGAGAGGGAAGTTGAAGAAAAATAAGACTGGCAAAGAGAGAATATGAGAATAGAATGGCAGTCAACATAAAAAAGAACCCAAAAATCTTCTACCAGCATGTAAATAGTGAGCAGGTAGTAAGAGATAGAGTAGGACCTATTAGGGACAAGAGGGTAATATATGCTTAGAGACACAGGGCAAGGCTACTATATTTAATGAATACTGTTATGACCGAGGCGGGAGGAGTGCACTGTTAATTCAGTCCCACTTCTCCACAGGTCACAACATATTCTTTAAAATGTTCCCACTTGTTGAAACAATCAACTACACTATTTTCCCCAGAATAGAACACACTAACCACTACTGAACAACAACATTTACAGTTTATTATAAAAACAAGTCTTAACTAGTAACAAAGTAAAACAATATCACATTGATCAGATTTTTAAAAACTCCAACATTAAATTTTTAAAAGTCCCATTTTCTACCGTAACCAATTTTTACCTTAGTCCCTTCACACTCACACACACACATATACCGGTTAACTGAAAAAGTAAAAAAAGGATTTTTAGATCAGAGCTCCATTACAGACAAAAAAAACACACACAAGCAGATCACTTGCCCACCCCTGAAAAATAGCAGATGAGACACACTGCACCATACTGGCACACAGTCCAACCTCCAAGCATATGTAGACAGAAACTTTAGAATCTTCCAGAAATTGGTTCTCTTCAGGCAGCGTTGAAAGTAATTTAGCAGGCCTTCTTGAAAGACAGGAAACAAAACAAATTCACAGTGAACTTCACAGAGCCTTTTAGGGAATTGTGGGAAAGTGAGCTGGGTTGTAGTCTTCTGTTCTTCCTTGGAATTGTCTCCTTCTTCTGTCCCTTTTTGACACTTCAGCAGCACTTGACTTTTAAAAAGCATTCAGCAAGAATCTGGTCTCTTCCTCCAGAAGGTAAAACACACACACTGACACACAACCAAACAGTTTGGCAGTTTTCTGCCCACCCAGATGTTCTCTGTTGCTACTGGGCTTGTCCAATCAAAAGAATGCTTGTCAGTTTTCTGCCCCCGTTGCCAGGGTTTCTGCTCATCTTAGCCTGAGCCATGTGACAAACAGTAACACTGTTGCCAATCCCGCTCTCTCACTGTCCTTAATGGCTTCCTTTTTAAAACAAAAACCTGATCCATATTTATTTAGCTAAACGATAAATTCCTTTTTAAAAATTATTTTTAACAAACAGAGTCACTTTCATAACAATACTTTGTACTGATACTTACTAAGGAAGAGGAATCTGACAAAATATCGGCAGAAGCGGAGAGAGTAGAGGCAATGGATAGGGTAAAAATTGAGAATGAGTGGGTACTGGAAAGACTGGATATGCTTAGGGTAGATAAGTCACCTGGTCTAGATGGCTTGCATCCCAGGTTGCTAAAGGAAGTGGGATGAAGATATCGGAAGGGCTTGCCATAATCTTCCAAACTTCCCTAGATCGGGGGGAGGTGCCAGAGGATTGGAGAATGGCAAATGTGACACCCTTATTCAAGAAAGATTGTTAGGAAAATCCTAGCAACTACAGGCCAGTTAGTTTATCTTCAGTGCTGGGTAAGGTTTTAGTTTGATTGCTAATCTTTTAACTCTTCACAATGCCCGGGAATTGTCTTACAAAGTGGAATTGCTCCAAAACGAACAGCTGATAGGTCACCGAGTGCATGTGCAGGTGACATGCCCTCAGTACTAGGGGCATCTTACCTGCACTCAGACTGGAGAAAGCATTGAAGTCCTCTTAGTTCGTTACTGTAAACTGTAAATCATTCCCATTTTATAAATGTCAGTATGCAACATCAGCTCGGATTAATCCACTGCCATATTGGGCAATGGAACTTGTGTCAGTTGATTCCCTGTTTGATCATTTGCCTCATCTCTCCACAGCCTGTCTGGTACCTTCTTCACTCATAAATCCTGGGAAGATCTGACCACTACTCTCAGGAAAAAACAGACAATATCAACTTTAGATTTAAGCTACACCTTTCCAGACCATTCTGCAATCGCTTTGTTGGCTGCTGCCCTGAAGGATCCCAAGTGCAAACTACAAACGTTAAAGTAAGAGCTACAAATCCATGCACTACCATAGTCTCTGTAGCCATTGGGCTATTAAAGGGATATCATTTCTGATCCAATGCTACTTTATAGTAGCTCTCTCCTCCGACTTCCTTCCACCTCCCCTTTGAACTCTGCTCAGGTAACCCACCTCCTGAAACTTGGTCTTGCCAACTTTAATATCTTAATCACTGACAGTGTTGACTTGATCACATCTAGATTTCTTTGCTCACTTCCAATCCCATTACCCTGAGCTGCTGCAGCTGGGGAAAAGTGTTCCATTCCCACTGAAGCTTCGAATTCTCATTGGGTAATGAACCCGGCCAGGTGTTAGATTTAGATGTAGGTGAGCACTTTGGTGATAGTGACCACAATTCGGTTAGGTTTACCTTAGCGATGGGCAGGGACAGGTATATACCGCAGGGCAAGAATTATAGCTGGGGGAAAGGAAATTATGACGCGATTAGGCAAGATTTAGGATGCGTAGGATGGGGAAGGAAACTGCAAGGGATGGGAACAATCGAAATGTGGAGCTTATTCAAGGAGCAGCTACTGCGTGTCCTTGATAAGTATGTACCTGTCAGGCAGGGAGGAAGTTGTCGAGCGAGGGAGCCGTGGTTTACTAAAGAAGTTGAAGCGCTTGTCAAGAGGAAGAAGAAGGCTTATGTTAGGATGAGACGTGAAGGCTCAGTTAGGGCGCTTGAGAGTTACAAGCTAGCCAGGAAGGATCTAAAGGGAGAGATAAGAAGAGCAAGGAGAGGACACGAGAAGTCATTGGCGGATAGGATCAGGGAAAACCCTAAGGCTTTCTATAGGTATATCAGGAATAAAAGAATGACTAGAGTTAGATTAGGGCCAATCAAGGATAGTAGTGGGAAGTTGTGTGTGGAATCAGAGGAGGTAGGGGAAGTGTTAAATGAATATTTTGCATCAGTATTTACAGTAGAGAAAGAAAATGTTGTCGAGGAGAATACTGAGATTCAGGCTACTAGGCTAGATGGGATTGAGGTTCACAAGGAGGAGGTGTTATCAATTTTGGAAAGTGTGAAAATAGATAAGTCCCCTGGGCCAGATGGGATTTATCCTAGGATTCTCTGGGAAGCTAGGGAGAAGATTGCAGAGCTTTTGTCCTTGATCTTTATGTCGTCATTGTCGACAGGAATAGTGCCGGAAGACTGGAGGATAGCAAATGTTTTCCCCTTGTTCAAGAAGGGGAGTAGAGACAGCCCTGGTAATTATAGACCTGTGAGCCTTACTTCGGTTGTGGGTAAAATGTTGGAAAAGGTTATAAGAGACAGGATTTATAATCATCTTGAAAAGAATAAGTTCATTAGCGATAGTCAGCACGGTTTTGTGACGGGTAGGTCGTGCCTCACAAACCTTATTGAGTTTTTCGAGAAGGTGACCAAACAGGTGGATGAGGGTAAAGCAGTGGATGTGGTGTATATGGATTTCAGTAAGGCGTTTGATAAGGTTCCCCATGGTAGGCTATTGCAGAAAATACGGAAGTATGGGGTTGAAGGTGATTTAGAGCTTTGGATCTGAAATTGGCTAGCTGAAAGAAGACAGAGGGTGGTGGTTGATGGCAAATGTTCATCCTGGAGTTTAGTTACTAGTGGTGTACCGCAAGGCTCTGTTTTGGGGCCACTGCTGTTTATCATTTTTATAAATGACCTGGAAGAGGGTGTAGAAGGGTGGGTTAGTAAATTTGCGGATGACACTAAGGTCGGTGGAGTTGTGGATAGTGCCGAAGGATGTTGTAGGGTACAGAGGGACATAGATAGGCTGCAGAGCTGGGCTGAGAGATGGCAAATGGAGTTTAATGCGGAAAAGTGCGAGGTGATTCACTTTGGAAGGAGTAACAGGAATGCAGAGTACTGGGCTAATGGGAAGATTCTTGGTAGTGTAGATGAACAGAGAGATCTTGGTGTCCAGGTGCATAAATCCCTGAAGGTTGCTACCCAGGTTAATAGGGCTGTTAAGAAGGCATATGGTGTGTTAGCTTTTATTAGTAGGGGGATCGAGTTTCGGAGACACGAGGTCATGCTGCAGCTGTACAAAACTCTGGTGAGACCGCACCTGGAGTATTGCGTGCAGTTCTGGTCACCGCATTATAGGAAGGATGTGGAAGCTATGGAAAGGGTGCAGAGGAGATTTACTAGGATGTTGCCTGGTATGGAGGGAAGGTCTTACGAGGAAAGGCTGAGGGACTTGAGGTTGTTTTCGTTGGAGAGAAGGAGGAGGAGAGGTGACTTCTTTCTTTTGGGCCTCCTTATCTCGAGAGACAATGGATACGCGCCTGGAGGTGGTCAGTGGTTTGTGAAGCAGCGCCTGGAGTGGCTATAAAGGCCAATTCTGGAGTGACAGGCTCTTCCACAGGTGCTGCAGAGAAATTTGTTTGTTGGGGCTGTTGCACAGTTGGCTCTCCCCTTGCGCCTCTGTCTTTTTTCCTGCCAACTACTAAGTCTCTTCGACTCGCCACAATTTAGCCCTGTCTTTATGGCTGCCCGCCAGCTCTGGCGAATGCTGGCAACTGACTCCCACGACTTGTGATCAATGTCACACGATTTCATGTCGCGTTTGCAGACGTCTTTATAACGGAGACATGGACGGCCGGTGGGTCTGATACCAGTGGCGAGCTCGCTGTACAATGTGTCTTTGGGGATCCTGCCATCTTCCATGCGGCTCACATGGCCAAGCCATCTCAAGCGCCGCTGACTCAGTAGTGTGTATAAGCTGGGGGTGTTGGCCGCTTCAAGGACTTCTGTGTTGGAGATATAGTCCTGCCACCTGATGCCAATTATTCTCCGAAGGCAGCGAAGATGGAATGAATTGAGACGTCGCTCTTGGCTGGCATACGTTGTCCAGGCCTCGCTGCCGTAGAGCAAGGTACTGAGGACACAGGCCTGATACACTCGGACTTTTGTGTTCCGTGTCAGTGCGCCATTTTCCCACACTCTCTTGGCCAGTCTGGACATAGCAGTGGAAGCCTTACCCATGCGCTTGTTGATTTCTGCATCTAGAGACAGGTTACTGGTGATAGTTGAGCCTAGGTAGGTGAACTCTTGAACCACTTCCAGAGCGTGGTCGCCAATATTGATGGATGGAGCATTTCTGACATCCTGCCCCATGATGTTCGTTTTCTTGAGGCTGATGGTTAGGCCAAATTCATTGCAGGCAGACGCAAACCTGTCGATGAGACTCTGCAGGCATTCTTCAGTGTGAGATGTTAAAGCAGCATCGTCAGCAAAGAGGAGTTCTCTGATGAGGACTTTCCGTACTTTGGACTTCGCTCTTAGACGGGCAAGGTTGAACAACCTGCCCCCTGATCTTGTGTGGAGGAAAATTCCTTCTTCAGAGGATTTGAACGCATGTGAAAGCAGCAGGGAGAAGAAAATCCCAAAAAGTGTGGGTGCGAGAACACAGCCCTGTTTCACACCACTCAGGATAGGAAAGGGCTCTGATGAGGAGCCACCATGTTGAATTGTGCCTTTCATATTGTCATGGAATGAGGTGATGATACTTAGTAGCTTTGGTGGACATCCGATCTTTTCTAGTAGTCTGAAGAGACCACGTCTGCTGACGAGGTCAAAGGCTTTGGTGAGATCAATGAAAGCAATGTAGAGGGGCATCTGTTGTTCACGGCATTTCTCCTGTATCTGACGAAGGGAGAACAGCATGTCAATAGTCGATCTCTCTGCACGAAAGCCACACTGTGCCTCAGGGTGACTTAATAGAGACATATAAGATAATCAGAGGGTTGGATAGGGTGGATAGTGAGAGTCTTTTTCCTCGGATGGTGATGGCAAACACGAGGGGACATAGCTTTAAGTTGAGGGGTGATAGATATAGGACAGATGTCAGAGGTAGTTTCTTTACTCAGAGAGTAGTAGGGGCGTGGAACGCCCTGCCTGCAACAGTAGTAGACTCGCCAACTTTAAGGGCATTTAAGTGGTCATTGGATAGACATATGGATGAAAATGGAATAGTGTAGGTCAGATAGTTTCACAGGCCGGCGCAACATCGAGGGCCGAAGGGCCTGTACTGCGCTGTAATGTTCTAATTCTAATTCTAATTCATCTCCTTTTTATAGCACCTACTTCACATTAGGACAGTTCAGCAACTCCCTCACTTACACTTCCATTGACCTTGTCCCGACTAAGGCTTCGCACAGTATCCCATCCGCTCTTTTAAATTTCACACTCTCACATCCGAGGACGGTAGACTGAAGTCCACCTCACAGGTGGCCTTGCCATACATTTACTTTTACTGTTCCATCTTGACCAGATCGAGCAATGACAGGGCTCCCTCTGAACTTCCTAATATTCCAGGATGACCTTGGAGAAGAAACAAAGACTTGCATTCCGACATTGCCTTTTGTAACCTCAGGCTATCCCAAGGCATTTTACATGCAATGAATTACTTTTCAAGTCTCGTGTTCCGACCGAGGCAGGAAGAGTGCACTGTTAATTCAGTCCCACTACTCCACAGGTCACAACATATATTTAAATTTTCCCATTACCCAAACAATCAATCATAGACTCTATTTTTCACCAGAATAAAGCACACCGACCAGGTTTCTTTAATAAATAACAACATTATCAGTTTATTATAAACCAAGTTTTAATTAATAATGAAGTAAAACATACATACAAATTGAAATGCTAATGCTGCTTATTTATCCTGGCCCTCTCACACACACACACACACACACACTTAACTGGGAAAAAATGGATTTTTGTTTACAACTGTTACAAAGAAATAGAAAGAATAAAAAAGAACACTCACCTGGAAAGAAGGTTTTGGTGAGATGTCCCAAAGGTGAATAGGTGGCTGTCAATGGGATCGTCCTAGGACAGTTCTTTACAGGCGATATTGATAATCAGTCTGGGTAGGCTTTCCAAGAGATGCTGCATAGAAAGCTGCAGTCAGGCTTCACAGCTAAAGCAGCAACAAGTATTTTCTTAGGTCTTATAGCAGCAATGTCGCAGTAAAGTTTTCTTCAAATACAGGAGGAAATAGTAAACACACTTGATGCAGGAATTCTTTTCAAGAGAGAAAGATATCAGCTTCTTCTTCTGGCAGGCATGCAGCAAGTGAGTTTTTGTAACAGTTCAAAATGGAACCAAAAACTGTTCAGAAGCAAGTCTCATGATAACCATAAATCTTGCCCGATAAGCAGGGCCACCCCTCCGAGACGATCGTAAGCCACCTGTTTTGCCCAGGCAACTTTTCCTGACTCCAGGACGCCCGCTTACCACGTGTAAAATCCACGTGGAGGCGGGCAAAGTCCCTGAAGTGGTCATTAAGTGGCCACTTAAGGGCCTTGATTGGCCTGGGGTAGGCGGGCCTTTTTTGCCCCGCCCGCCCTACGTAAAGAGGGGGTCAGAGGCAGGAGCATTTCAGGAAAGCCTCCCGGAGCCTCCTGCTCCATTTTACGCACCCCCCCCCCCCCCCCCCCCACCGAAAGGTGTTTGGGGGAGGTGGGAATGTGGAGTTGAGGTTACAATCAGATCAGCCATGATCTTGCTAATGGTGGAGAAGGCTCGAGGGGCTGAATGGCCTACTTCTGCAGGAGGTTTAGAGGAAAATGTTTTCACCCAGTGGGTGGCTGGAATCTGGAACACACTACCTGAAGGGGTGGTAGAGGCAGGAACCCTCACAACATTTAAGAAGTATTTAGATGAGCACTTGAAATGCCATTGCAAACAAGGCTATGGGCCAAGTGCTGGAAAATGGGATTAGATTAGATAGTTGTTTGATGGCCCGCACAGACACGATGAGCCGAAGGGCCTGTTTCTGTGCTGTATAACTCTCTGAATCTATGCTCCTAATTCGTATTTTTGTATGTATGTTAATTAATATAAATCTGGAATTGAGAGCTAGTCTCAGTAATAGTGCCATGAACTATCATCAATTATTGTAAAACTCATCTGGTTCACTAATGTCCTTACCTGGTCTGGCCTACATGTGAGTCCAGACACTCAGCAATGTGATTGACTCTTAACTGCCCTCTGAAATGGCCCAGCAAGCCACTCAATTGTCAAGGGCAATTAGGGATGGGCAACAAATGTTGGCCTTGCCATCGATGCCCACATCCCATGAAAGAATTTTTTTTAAAAGCAGTGATAGAGAAAGATTTTCCAGTAGTAACGATGGTCTCCTGTTTTATGTCTATTTCACCATTGGCTGCCTTAGCCCTACTTTCTGGAACTTTTAACCTAACCTGTCCAACTTCCTTATATAATAAAAACAGAAAATGCTGGAAATACTCAGCAGGTCAGGCAGCATCTATGGAGAGAGAAACAGAGTTAACATTTCAGATATGTGACCTTTCATCAGAACTGGGAAAAGTTTGAAATGTTACGGATTTTGAGCAAGTGAAAGTGGGGAGGGTGGGAAAAAGAACAAAAAGAAAGGTCTATGATAGGGTGCAGGACAGGAGAGATTAAATGGCAAAAGGATTGATGATGCAAGGCCAAAAGGTGTGTTAATGGGACAAGTAATGTCTCGAGGAGGTGTGAATGGCAGGATCCTGAATAACTGCCATCCGAAAGCAAAGAAAAAGAAATAAGAAAGAAACGAGAGGAACAAAACTAAACCTGCAAAGGAAAAGGAACAAAATGGGACAGGGATTATGATCTAAAATTGTTGAACTCAATGTTGAGTCCAGAAAGCTGTTAAGTGCTGAATCAAAAGATGAAGTACTGTTCCTCAAGCTTACACTGAACTTCACTACAGGAGGCCGAGGACAGAGAGGTCAGTGTGGGAGCAAGGTGGAGAATTAAAATGACAGGCAACAGGAAACTCAGTTGCAAATTACACTTGCAAATTGAATGGAGATGTTCCGCAATCTGCGTTTGGTCTCCCCAATATAGAGCAGATCGCATTGTGAGTAGCGAATACAGTATATCAAATTGAAAGAAGTACACGTAAAGTGGTGTTTTCACTTGGAAAGAATGTTTAGGGCCTTGGATGATGAGAATGCAGGAGGCAAAAGGGCAAGTGTTGCATCTCCTGCACTTGTATGGAAAGGTGCCATAGGAAGGGGAAGGGTTCTTGGGGGTGACTGAAAAGTGGACCAGAGTATCACAAAGGGAATGGTCCCTTTGGAATGCTGAAAGAGGAGGAGATGCAAATAGGATCAAAGTAGGGATTAATGGTTAAAAGACATATTTAAAGGCTCTTTATCTGAATGTAAGCAGCATTCATAACAAGATGGATGAATTGATAGCACAAATTGAAATAAATGGGTATGATATGATAGCCATTACAGAGACTGGTTGCAGAGTGACCAAGGCTGGGAACTGAATATTCAAGGATATTTGATATTTTGGAAGAATAAGAAAAAAGGAAAAGGAGGTGGGGTAGCTCTGTTAAAAGGGATGAGATCAGTACAGTACTGAGAAATGATCTTGGCTTGGAAGATCAAGATGTAGAATCAGTATAGGTGAGGATAAGAATAACATGGGTAAGAAGTGTAGTTTATAGGCTCTCCAGCAGTAGCTAAACTGTAAGAGAAAGTACAAATCAAGAAATAATGTAGGGTTTGTCAGAAAGGTATGCAATAATCATGGGGCATTTTAATCTTCATATCAATTGGACAAATCGAATTGGCAAAAGTACCCTTGAGGATGGGTTCACAGAGAGTATTTGCAACAGTTTATTACAACAGTACATTCTGGAACCAGCCAGGAAATAGGTTATTTCAGACCTGATTATGGGATAGGATTAATTAATGATCTCATAGTAAAGGAACCTCTAAGCATGAGGGATCATAACATGATAGAATTTGACATTCATTGTGAGGCTGGGAAACTTGGATGTGAAACTAGAGTCTTAAACTTAAATAAAGGCAATTACAAAGGTATGAAGACAGAGTTGGCTACAGTGGACTGTGAAAATAGGTTAAAAGGTTAGACTGTAGAGAAGCAGTGACAGACATTTAAGGTGATATTTCATTTCTCAACAAAGATATATACTATTGAGAAAGAAAGTCTCTCCGAGAAGGATGCACAGTCTGTGGCTAAGGAAGTTAAGGATGGTATCAAATTGAAAGAAAAGGTGTACAATGCTGTGAAGATTAATGGTAAGCCAGAAGATTGGGAAAATGTTAGAAACCAGCAAAGGATGACTTAAAAAAGGGAGAAATTAGAATACCAGAGCAAATGAGCAAGAAATATCAACAAGACAGTAAGAGCTTCTGCAAGTATATAAAATGGAAAAGAGTAGCTAAGGTAAAAGTTGGTCTCTTAGAGAATTGTTTTTTTTATTCATTCATGGGATGTGGGCATCGCTGGCAAGGCCAGCATTTATTGCCCATCCCTAATTGCCCTTGAGAAGGTGGTGGTGAGCTGCCTTCTTGAACCGCTGCAGTCCATGTGGGGTAGGTACACCCACAGTGCTGTTAGGAAGGGAGTTCCAGGATTTTGACCCAGCGACAGTGAAGGAACGGTGATATAGTTCCAAGTCAGGATGGTGTGTGACTTGGAGGGAAACTTGCAGGTGGTGGTGTTCCCATGCATTTGCTGCCCTTGTCCTTCTAGTCGGTAGAGGTTGCGGGTTTGGAAGGTGCTGTCTAAGGAGCCTTGGTGCGTTGCTGCAGTGCATCTTGTAGATGGTACACACTGCTGCCACTGTGCGTTGGTGGTGGAGGGAGTGAATGTTTGTAGATGGGGAGACAGGGGAATTAATAATGGGAAATAAGGAAATGGCAGAGAATGTAAACATATATTTTGTATCTACCTTCATGGAAGAAGACACAAAAAAGAATCCCAAGAATAGTAGAAAATCAAGGGACAAAAGGATGGGAGGAACTGAAAACAATTACTCTCATTAGAAAAAGTATGAGGAAAACTAATGGGACTAAAGGCTGACAAGGCCCCTGGACCTGATGGCCAGCAACCTAGGGTGTTAAAAGAAATGGCTGCAGAGATAGTGGATGCATTTGTTGTAATCTTCCAAAATTCCCAGTTTCTGGGAAGGTCCCAGCAGATTGGAAAACCCCCAAATGTATTCAAATTTCTCTATTCAAGAAAGGAGGGAGACAGAAAGTAGGAAACTATAGGCCAGTTAGCCTAGCATCTGTCATTGGGAAAATGTTACAATCCGTTATTAAGGAAGTAGTAGCAGGACATTTAGAAAATCATAAAGCAATCAGGCAGAGTCAACATGGCTTTGTGAAAGGAAAATTGTGTTTGACAAATTTATTAGAGTTCTTTGAGGATGTAACAAGCATGGTGGATAAAGGGGAACTGGTAGATGTAGTGTATTTGGATTTCTAAAAGGCATATAATAAGGTGACGCAGCAAAGGTTACTGCACAAGACAAGAGCCCATAGTGTTGGGGGTGATATATTAGCATGGATAAGGATTGGCTAACTTAGGGAAACACAGAGTCGGGATAAAAGGGCCATTTTCAGGTTGATAAACTGTAACTAGTGGAGAGCCACAGGGATCAGTGCTGGAGCCTCAACTATTTACCATCTATATTAATGACTTGGAGGAAGGGACAGAGTGTATTGTAGCCTAACTTGCTGATGATACAAAGATAGGTTGGAAAGCAAGTTGTGAGGAGAACACAAAAAGTCGATAAAGGAATATAGATAGGTTAAGTGTGTGGAAAAAATTTGGCAGATGGAGTATAATGTGGGAAACTGTGAGGTTGTGCACCCTGGTGGGAAGAATAGAAAAGCAGAGTATTATTTAAATGGAGAGAGACACAAAATGCTGTGGTACGGAGGGATCGGGGTGTCATCGTACATGATTCACAAAAAGTTAGCATGCAGGTGCAGCAAGAATTAGGAAAGCAAATGGAATGTTGGCCTTTATTGCAAGAGGGATGGAGTATAAAAGTAGGGAAGTCTTGCTACAGCTGTACAGGATGCTGGTAAGACCATACTTAGAGTACTGCATACAGTGTTAGTCTCCTGATTTAAGGAGGGACATTCATTGGAGGCAGTTCAGAGAAGGTTCACTAGGTTAATTCCTGGGATGAACATGTTGCCTTATGAGAAAAGGTTGAGCAGGTTGGGCCTATACTCATTGGAGTTTAGCAGAATGAGAGGTGATCTTATTGGAGGCAAGGGAGGAAATTGCTGGGGCCTTGACAGAAATCTTTGTATCCTCATTGGCTACAGGTGAGGTCCCAGAGGACTGGAAAATAGCCAATGTTGTTCCTTTGTTTAAGAAGGGTAGCAAGGATGATCCAGGAAATTACAGGCCGATGAGCCTCACGTCAGTGGTAGGGAAATTATTGGAGAGGATTCTTCGGGACAGGATTTACTCCCATTTGGAAACAAATGAACGTATTAGTGAGAGGCAGCATGGGTTTGTGAAGGTGAGGTCGTGTCTCACTAATTTGATTGAGTTTTTTGAGGAAGTGACGAAGATGATTGATGAAGGAAGGGCAGTGGATGTTATCTACATGGACTTCAGTAAAGCCTTTGACAAGGTCCCTTGTGGCAGACTGGTACAAAAGGTGAAGTCACAAGGGATCAGAGGTGAGCTGGCAAGATGGATACAGAACTGGCTCAGTCATAGAAGACAGAGGGTAGGAGTGGAAGGATGCTTTTCTGAATGGAGGGCTGTGACTAGTGGTGTTCCGCAGGGATCAGTGCTGGGACCTTGCTGTTTGTAGTATATAAAAATGATTTGGAGGAAAATGTAGCTGGTCTGATTAGTAAGTTTGCGGACGACACAAAGGTTGTTGAAGTTGCGGATAGTGATGAGGATTGTCAGAGGATACAGCAGGATATAGATTGGTTGGAGACTTGGGCGGAGAAATGGCAGATGGAGTTTAATCCGGACAAATGTGAGGTAATGCATTTTGGAAGGTCTAATGCAGGTGGGAAGTATACAGTAAATGGCAGAACCCTTAGGAGTATTGACAGGTAGAGAGATCTGGGCGTACAGATCCACAGATCACTAAAAGTAGCAACGCAGGTGGATAAGGTAGTCAAGAAGGCATACGGCATGCTTGCCTTCATCGGTCGGGGCATAGAGTATTAAAATTGGCAAGTCATGCTGCAGCTGTACAGAACCTTAGTTAGGCCACACTTAGAATATTGCGTGCAATTCTGGTCGCCACACTACCAGAAGGACGTGGAGGCTTTGGAGAGGGTACAGAGGAGGTTTACCAGGATGTTGCCTGGTCTGGAGGGCATTAGCTATGAGGAGAGGTTGGATAAACTCGGATTGTTTTCACTGGAACGACAGAGGTGGAGGGGCGACATGATAGAGGTTTACAAAGTTCTGAGTGGCATGGACAGAGTGGATAGTCAGAAGCTTTTTCTCAGGGTGGAAGAGTCAGTTACTAGGGGACATAGGTTTAAGGTGCAAGGGACAAAGTTTAGAGGGGATGTGCGAGGCAAGTTCTTTACACAGAGGGTGGTGAGTGCCTGGAACTTGCTGCAGGGGTAGGAGGTGGAAGCAGGTACCATAGCGACGTTTAAGAGGCATCTTGACAAATACATGAATAGGATGGGAATAGAGGGATATGGACTGCGGAAGTGCAGAAGGTTTTAGTTTAGACAGGCATCAAGATCGGCGCAGGCCTGGAGGGCCAAATGGCCTATTCCTGTGCTGTACTGTTCTTTGCTCTTCTTTGAAACACATAAGATTCTGAAGAGGATTGAACGGTTCGATGCTGTAAGTATGTTTCCACTCATGGGGGAATCTGGAACTGGGGGGGTGGGGGGGTCACAGTTTGAAAATAAGGGGTCTCTCATTTAAGATGGAGATAAGGAGGAATTTCTTCTCTCAGAGGGTTGTTAATCTTTGGAATTCTCTACCTCAGAGAGCAGTGGAGGCTGGGTCATTGAATATATTCAAGGCTGAGCTAGACAGATTTTCTATCTACAAGGGAGAGTGGGTTATGGGGGCAGGCAGAACAGTGATGATAAGGCCACAATCAGATCAACCACGATCATATTGAATGGCAGAGCAAGCTTAGGGGCCAATGGCCTACTTCTGCTCCTATTTCTTATGTTCTGATGCGTTTGGGGGCATAATCATGCTGAAGGCAGTGGAAATGGGAGGGGATGATCTGTTCAATATGGAGGTTGCTGGGGTGAAAGGCGTGCACAAAGAGAACTCTATCGTGGTTCTGGGATGGAAGGGAAGGGGTGCAAGCAGAATTGCGTGAACCGGGACAGACGCAGTCGAGGGCTGAGGACAGCCCAATTTTCTTCCTTTTATTTCACCTCTAAAGGCCTTCGCACATTCCCCTTTCAATGACACTTACAGTCATGTCTCATTACTCCCTTATAAAAGTCCGATGTCCATTTTTATTCCTCTGTGAAGTATGTTCTAATGCCTATCTTTGTCAAAGATGCACAGAAAACTAAGCATTAATGTTATTCTTATTTGTGTTTGCCCCAAATCCCAAATATTTTTTGTAACTGATATATGAAATTAATCTCATTGCTTGTCTAACATACTTTATTGATTAAACTTACACATTGGCAACACTTTTTAATCCGATGATTCGAGATCTAATAGTGAGAAGGTATGTGACTGAGAGTTGAAACTCATTTATCAGTCATTCACTTGGCCTGTTCTAATTCTGTCCAATCGCCTTCCATAGTTAAAGTCAGCAGAAGTGTCTCACTGTAGGCACAACCAGATTCTACGAAAGGTGATACAGTGAATAAGATTCTGCTAAATGAGTCAGCTTTGCAAAACTTTTGTGCGTGGGATCCCCCACAGTTACCAAAACTCAATGATACTTTAGTGTCACATTTTATAGTTTCATTTAAATGCCAAGTCACTGTTCCCTTTCCTTTCCAGACTTGTGAGTAACGATCTCAATGTTCACTGTTGTGAGGAACTGGCCTCTGGGTTGTCCACAAATCAGTGGCTGGTAGAACTGAATTTGAGTTGCAATCAACTGAAAGACTTGGAGGTCATGTCACTGTGCAGCGCATTGAAGGAGTCACAATGCAGACTACAAATACTGTAGTAAGTGACCTACACCCTGTGTTCATTGTGTCCATGACATCTTTACAACACAAATTATGACCAATCCAAATACTCGGGTTCATTTCAAGAGGGATATAATGTCAAAGCAAAGAAGTAATATTAAACTTGTACAGAACCTTGGTTAGACCACACATGGACCATAGTTCGGGTTTCTATGTTGTATAAAGGCACTGGAGAGGGTGCAAAAATGATTCATAATGACGATACTAGAACTTAGGGGGTTACAGTTTGGTTGTCCAACAGATGGCCAATGGGCCAGAGTCTGGCAATTCAGCCCGCCGGAATGTCAGGCACCTCGGCGGGCAACTATAGGTTTGTTAGGACCCTGCTCCCACATAACATGACTGCGCCCAGTGGACTGCAGCATTCACAGCTTGCCTCTATTATTCACATTTATGGTGAGTGTACAGATGGGGAGTGGGCAGTGGAGAGTGGGGAACGGGCAGTAGGGTGTGGGAAGTGAAGAGCTGGGAGCAGGCTCCGGGGAGTAGGGAGTGAGAGACACACACACAGAAGGAGGGAAAGGAGAGAGAGAGAGACAAAGAGAGATAGGGAGGGGGAGAGAGAGAGAGAGAGACATAGAGGGGGGAGGGAGAGAGACAGACAGAGAGGGGGGAGAGAGAGAGACAGAGAGTGAGGGGGAGAGAGAGAGACAGAGACACAGAGAGAGGGGGAGCAAGAAAGAGGGAGAGAGACATGGGGGGGGCGGAGAGAGAGGGCGGAGAGATGGAAGGAGAGAGGGAGGGGGAGAGAGACGCAGAGAGGGGAAGGCATGAGAGGGGAAAGAGAAAGAGATCAAGATCACTCCTGACAGATGGACATCTCTCTGGAATACTCCACATCGCCACGTCAAGTGTGCTGGCAGAGATTGAGTACTAATGCAAACAAAAACAATGCCAGGTATGTTACTAAATCAGTGTTCAACATAGTAATGAGAAAGTAAGTCAATAAATTAGTCTTCTCATTTAAAGTTTCTTCAGAAAAATGCACATTTGTTGTTTTGGTATAAAGATAAATCTTTAAGGCCTTTATCTTTCAGAAATTTTCTAACCGGCCCCCTATATAGAAGAAAAATTGTAATGTGACCACCCCACCCCCCCACCCCCCCACCACCTCATGCGAAAAGGTTGGGAAACCCTGGGTTATAGTTATCAGAAAACACTGAACAGGCTGGGCCTATTTCTCTAGAGAACAGTTTCCAATGGCAGGTGGGTCGGTAACCAAAGGATAGAGTAAATGGCAAAGAATCAGTGGCGCGATGAGAAGTTTAATTTTTCAGAAGGAAGGGAGGAACCAGGCAACTACAGATCCATCAGTTAAACATCAGCATGTGGAAGCAGATGGAATGTATAATCAGAGGAGAGTTACTGAGAACTTGAACAAGTATGAGTGGATGAAATAGAGTCAGCATGGATTTGTGAAGTGTACGACATGTCTGAATAATCTAGAAAAGGCTGGGCAATGACCCGATAGATGAAATGGTTTATTTGGGTAGACATAGAGAAAATATTTCCACTCGTGGACAGACCAAAGCTACGGGCCATCTATATAAGATAGTAACTGATAAATCCAATAAGGAATTCAGGAAAAACTTCTTTATCCAGAGCATGGTTTAGAATGTGGAACATGCTACCACAGGAGAAGTTGAGGTGAATAATAACAACAACTTATATAGAGAGACATTAATGTAATAAAACGTACCAAGGTGCTTCACAGGAGTGTCATAAAGCAAAATTAGACACTGAGCCACCTTGGGCAATATTAGGGTAGATGGCCAAAAGCTTGGTCAAAGAGGTAGGTTTAAAGGGCTGTTCTAAAGGAGGAAGGAGAGGTAGAGATTTGGAAAAGTGTACGGAGGGAATTCCAGAGTTTAGGGTCTAGGTAACCGAAGGCACAGCTACCAGTGGTGAAACATTTAAGGTCGGGATGCTCGAGAGTCTAGAATTAGATGAGCACGGAGATCTCAGAGGGTGGTAGGGCTGAAGGAGATTACAGAGATAGGGAGGGGTGAAGCCATGGAGGGATTTGTTAAAAAGAATGAGATTTTAAAAATTGAAGTGCTGCTTGACCGGGCACCAATGTAGGTCAGTGGTAGCTGTGGGACTTGGTGTGAGTTAGGATAGGGGCAGCAGAATTTTGGATGACCTCAAGGTTACAGAGGGTAGAATGTGGGATGTCAGCCAGTAATGCTTTGGAATAGTCAAGTCCAGAGGTAACAAAGGCATGAATGAGTTCAGCAGAAGATGAGCTGAGGCGAAGTGGAAGATCTTTTGGAAGATCCAATTCAAGAGTGAACTATACAGTAAATGGAAAAGTCCTGGGGAAAATTGATGTACAGAGAGATTTGGGTGTTCAGGTCCACTGTTCCCTGAAGGTGGCAACGCAGGTAAATAGAGTGGTCAAGAAGGCATACGGCATGCTTTCCTTCATCGGACGGGGTATTGAGTACAAGAGTTGGCAGGTCATGTTACAGTTGTATAGGACTTTGGTTCGGCCACATTTGGAATACTGCGTGCAGTTCTGGTCGCCACATTACCAAAAGGATGTGGATGCTTTGGAGAGGGTGCAGAGGAGGTTCACCAGGATGTTGCCTGGTATGGAGGGCGCTAGCTATGAAGAGAGGTTGAGTAGATTAGGATTATTTTCATTAGAAAGACGGAGGTTGAGGGGGGACCTGATTGAGGTGTACAAAACCATGAGAGGTATAGACAGGGTGGATAGCAAGAGGCTTTTTCCCAGAGTGGGGGATTCAATTACTAGAGGACATGAGTTCAAAGTGAAAGGGGAAAAGTTTAGGGGGGATATGCGTGGAAAGTTCTTTACGCAGAGGGTGGTGGGTGCCTGGAACGCGTTGCCAGCGGAGGTGGTAGATGCGGGCACGATGGCGTCTTTTAAGATGTATCTAGACAGATACATGAATGGGCAGGAAGAAAAGAGATACAGAACCTTAGAAAATAGGCGACATGTTTAGAGAGAGGATCTGGATCGGCGCAGGCTTGGAGGGCTGAAGGGCCTGTTCCTGTGCTGTAATTATCTTTGTTCTTTGTTCTTTGAAGTCAGGCGATGTTAGAGTGTTACGATCCCATTAGAGAACAGTAACGTAAAAAAAAAGAAATTCGAACTCCCGGTTATTACTCGACAAATTGTCACAGAGTCATAGAGATATATAGCACAGAAACAGGCCCTTTGGCCCATCGTGTCTGTGCGGGCCATCAAGCACCTAACTATTCTAATCCCATTATCCAGCACTTTGCCCGTAGCCTTGTATGCTATGGCGTTTCAAGTGCTCATCTAAATACTTCTTAAATGTTGTGATGGTTCCTGCCTCCACCGCCTCTACAGGCAGTGCGTTCCAGATTCCAACCACCCGCTGGGTGAAAAAATGTTTCCTCAAATCCCCACTAAGCTGCCTACCCCTTACCCTAAATCTATGCTCCCACAAGATTTCATATTTCAAACAAAAAACGTTACTATATAAGAGTCAAACAAAGTAATTACTACTAACTTAACATTACAATTTGAAATCACTTATTTTTTAAACTTAAAATCTTAACAGAACATGCAGACGTATATTAAATCTCAACAGAATACTCCCCATTTCATTTTTACTTCCACCCCAAGAGTTCTCTTATGCTTTACAGAATCTTGAAGGTTTATTCGCTTCTCCTAGGACCAATCCAAAGCATAACACAGCTCTTAGAAATTCACTAGGATTTTCCTTAATTTCCCAGCTATCCTCCGAGGTGAGATTTCTTGGGGATTCTCCCTCTAGCATTCAGCTCGGCAAACCCTCCAGCTCTCCTTCTACACCTCGCAAATCTGGATTTCTCCAGTCTGAGCATGGGCCTCATTCAAATCAGAAACACTCCTGGTTCCTGGTGGTCTTTCTGCTCCTGACCAACCGCTTCCAAAGCCAACTACCTCTTCTGTGAGAAAACACAGAGATAAAACACCTGACCAACAGGCATCTCTCAGTATCATCTATCTCCATAACAATGTGGTACATTTGGGATGTTCCAGATAGCTAATTATCTCCAACTCCAAAACATTTCTTTGCTTTCGGATACCCGCATGAATCCTTTATGCGTCCAACAAAGACAGGATCATTCTCTCCAGACTTACTGGCTTCAGCTCCCCAACTCCACCTGCTGCTTTGTGGCTGTCGCCTCTCTGTCTCTATAAGTACACAGAGAAAGATCTTTGAAGTGCATATTGCTTAGAATTCGTAGTGGTTTGATACAACTGAGTAGCTTGCTAGGCCATTCCAGAGGGAATTTAGAGTCAACCACATTGCTATGGGCCTGGAGTTACATGGAGGCCAGACCAGGAAAGGACATTAGTGAAACAGATGGGTTTTTACAACAATTGACAATGGTTTCATGGTCACCATTAGATTAATTTTTAATTCCAGATTTATTGAATCCAAATTTCATCATCTGCCTTGGTGGGATTTCAATCCATGTCCCCAGAGCATTAGCACAGGCCTCTGGATTACTAGTCCAGTGACATTACCACTATGCCATTGCCTCCCCAGTGTGTACCATCTACAAGATACACTGTAGCAACTTGCCAAGGCTCCTTTGACAGCACCTTCCAACCCCACAAATGATACCACCTAGAAGGACAAGGAGAGCAGATGCATGGGAACACCAACCCCTGCAATTTCCCCCAAGCCACACACCATCCTGACCTGGAACTATATCACCAATCCTACCAAGCTTGTTTGAAATTTAAACCATTCAGCTTGATTCTGATTGGTCAAGGCATTGCCCTGAGGAATGAACCAGTGTATAGCTGTCACTTATTTTGTTTAGATGAAACAGGTGCAATGTTTGTACATATTGCTTGGCAGTTAACTGTCAGTCACTGTAAACTGTTGCACTCTCTATGGCAATGCCTCTACCAATCAGAGTTCACTTGCCAACCAATCAGCACTTTTATCTCAAACAGTATAAGTTGTTTTCCCTTGCATTGGTATTCTTGCGATTGTCCTGATGAGTGCAAGACAAAAACATGCCCCTATTTTCAGCAATACTCAAGTTTTGTACTACCAAATGACTATTAATATCGGCTAACATGGACCAAGAGGGCAAGCTGGTGGTCAGTTTAGCGGAAATAGGGTTGAGAGTGCAGGAGGTGAGTCTCCTGGACAAGATGAGCTCGGAGAGGACGTGAGGGGGTATAGGAGAGAATGCAAGTTCTGGGCAAGGGCAGAGGGTTCTTTAGAGCCAGTTTGGCTTGGTGGGCTAGTGGAAGAGAGGGAAGCAGCAGAGACAGCTGATCGAATAGTCTCAACCTTTGTTACAAAGACGTCGATGAGCTCCTTGCACCTATTATAATTGCATAGATGCATTTAAGGGTAAGCTATATAAACACACAGGGAGAAAGAAATAGGAGGATAAGCTGACGAGGTTTGATGAATTAAGGTGGGAGGAGTCTCATGCGGAGCATAAACACTGGTATAGATTCTGGGTCAAATAGTCTGTTTCTGTGCTGTAAATTCCATGTAATTCTATGTAAAGTTGATGTTTTAGAAATTGCCATCATTATCATCTCTTTAACACTGTGCTTTCTGCTCCAGTCTTAATCACAACCAGATCACCAGCCACAGTTGCCAAGCCCTGGTTACTGTTCTCGCCCAAAGCCAGACGCTGTCTTGGCTGAACCTGACAAACAATAAGCTCACTAACACTGGAGTTAAAATTCTGTGTCATGCACTGAAAAACCAAGACTGCAAACTGCAAATACTGAGGTGGGTCGGTTGCTGCACAGTCGATGTAGAATATGGACAGAACTAATGTTCCTTCTAGCTTCTGTTTGATGTTGGCAGCCAGCTTGTTACACTGCGCGGTCCCTTTAAGATGAATGCATGGCTGTGCATGTGAGCATATTAAAGGAAATGTTGCTTATGCACGTGCTGTTCATTCCCTCCGCAGCACATTCCCGATTGCCGGGCGGCTGTGTATCTGCTTAGAGGGAACGTTGGATAGGACCAGGTGAGAGTGTGGAACTAATCCAGGATCACTCCCTGAAAGATCGAATAATCCAACAGGAACGTTGAAATTTTTTTTCTGTTTCCTGGTGTCATCAGAGGAAGCAGTTCCCATTGTCCATTGGTGGGAATTGTAAGTGTTGATCCAGGGCTGTGAATCTCTCTCATGAGATTATGCAGATTGATGTGGAAAGACTGGGGAAACTGCGTTTATTCTCCTTTGGGCAGGGACGGTTAAGGGGAGATGTAATAGAATTGTTCAAAATCATGAAGTGTTTCAATAGAGTAGATGGTGAGAAACTGTTTTCAGTGGCAGGGTCAGGAACAAAAGGAAACAGATTTAAGATAATTGGCAAAAAAACAAAGGGGAGATGAGGTTTTTTTTTAAATGGGAGAGAGGGAGGAACCAGGTAACTACAGACCTATCAGTTTAACATCAGCATGTGGAAGCTGCTGGAACAGAGTGACTGAGAACTTGAAAAAGTATGAGTGGATGAAATAGAGTCAGCACGGACTTGTGAATGGCAGGTCATTGACTGACTAACCATTTGAACTCGTCAACTATTCAACTAGTTGAATTTTATGATGGTGTCACTGGCATGGTGCACAGGGAAGTGTCTATGATGTTAACTATATGGACTTCCATGCAGTATTTGATAAAGTCCCACACAGGTGAGAATAGTAAGTATAAAAGCACACTGAGTTGAAGTCACTCGCTGAAATGGTTTGCCTATTGGTTGGAAGGTAGGAGACAGAAATTCTGATTAACAGGATGTGACAAGTTGTCTGACTGAAGGATCATCACCGGGACCTCAGCTTTTCATCATATCATCAAACGAAGATATCGATTGTTGCATATTAAAGTTAGCTTTTTTTAGCAGTTAACATTTACTTGTTGGGGGGGGGGGGGGTGCACAATAAACTGTCAAGATGGAAGCAGGAGGTTACAAAGGGACATAGAAAGATTCAGTGAGTGGGCAAAGCTATGACAGGTGGAGTTCAGTGTGAGGAAGTCTGGCGTCACCTGCTTTGGATCCAAGAAAGACAAATTGAAATATTTTCCTAAAGGTGGGAAACTATGAACGGTGGAGAAACACAGAGATTTGTAAACTATCCGAGTTTGTAGCTAGGAGGGTGAAGTAAGCTGCGAGGAGAAGGAGGAGGCAAAGAAGCTGCAAAGTGATGTAGACCGGTTAAGTGAGTGGGCAAAAAGGTGTCAGATGAATATAATGTGCAGAAGTGTGAAATTAACCACTTTGGTAGGAAGAACAGAAAAGCAGAATATATTTTAAAAGGTGATAGTAAATGTTGCAGTTCAGAGGGATTTAGGTGTCCTTGTACTTGAATCACAGAAATTGAATATGCAGGTACAGCAAGCAAATGGTATGTTAGCCTTCATGGCAAGGGAGTTGGAGTATAAGAGTAAAGAAGTCTTGTTGCAATTGCATAGGGCTTTGGTCTCATTACCTAAGGAAGGAAATACTTTCCTTAGCGGGGGTGCAATGAAGGTTCACTAGATTGATTCCTCAGATGAGAGGGCTATCGTAGGAGAGACCGACTAGAATGGGCCTATATTCTCTCGAAGAATGAGAGGTAATCTCATTGAAACGTATAAAACGCTTAGAAGGCTTGACAGGGTACATGCTAAGAGGATGTTTCCCCTGGCTGGACTGTCTAGAACTAGGAGTCATAGGCTCAGGATAAGGGGTTGACATTTAGACAGAGATGAGGAGAAATTCCTTCACTCTGGGAGTTGTGACTTTTGGGAATTCTCTACCACAGATGGCTGTGGAAGCTCAGGCATTGAGTATATTAAAGACTGGGATAGATGGAGTTTTGGGTGCTAAGGGAATCAAGAGATATGGCAATAGAGTGGAAAAATGGAGCTAAGGTAGAAGATCCAACCATGATCCTATTGAATGATGGAGTAATCTTGAGGTGTTGTATGGCCTACTCCTGCTCCTATTTGTTATGATGTATCGATAAATGAAACAATTTGATAAGAAAAGCAACATGAATTATTCTCTGAATGGACGCAGGCTCTGGATCAGTGGAGGGATTTGATGGGATATATTCTTAGGCCACTACCAGCAACATTTAGGTTGATACAGCTGTAATAAAGCAATGGTGTTTGTCGTAGTCTTTGGTACCCTTCTTTAAGAAGAATGCCAAAGTCATGGAGATAGTGTGGAAGAGACTTGCTGAGATGCTTCTAGGGGGAAGGCATTAGTTGTGAGAAGAAGCTAGAGAAATTGGGACTCTTTTTGTTGGAACAGTGAAGGTTTAAGAAGATCTGATGGAGGTGATCATAACCATGAGAGACTTTGATAAGGCAAACCGATACGATAGTTCATTCAAAGCGCCAGCACAGGCACAATGGACTGAATGGTGTCCCAGTGTGCTGTAGGAATCTATGATTCTATTAATTCAGAAATGATATTGGAAGCTGAATCCATTGTAACATTATAAAAAATGTATAATTGTTTCAGGAAAAAAAACCTAAACATTAAGCTAGGTATTGGATATAAATGCAAAATACTGCAGATGCTGGAAATCAAATAAAAACAGAAAATGCTGGAAATACTCAGCAAGTCTGGCAGCATCTAAGGAGAGAGCAACATGTGCAAATGTTTCAGGTCGATGACCTTTCATCAGAACTAAAAAGGTTAGCGATGTAACAGGTTTAGAGCATGTACAGAGGCAGGGAAAGGCCAAGAGGGGAGGAAGGAACAAAAAGGGAAGGTCTGTGATAGGGTGGAAGGCAGGCAAAATTACACCGCAAAAGTGATGATGTTGCAAGGCATAAAATGTCTGTTAATGGGCCAAATAAAGAAACAAAAGATGTGTCTTGTGGAGTTGCTAAGAGGAAAATGCTAAATCATTACCAAGAGCTTCCATCCAAAAACAAACAAGCAAAAACAAAAGGGGGCAGAGGTTACTGTCTGAAATTATTGAACTCCGTGTTGAGCCCAGAAGGCTCTAATGTGCCTAATTGAAAGATGACGTGCTGTTCCCCGAGCTTACTTTGAGCTTCATTGGAACAGTGTTGGAGGCCGAGCACAGAGAGGTCAGAGTGGGAGTGGAGTGGAGAGTTAAAATGACAGGCAACTGGAGGCTCGAGGAACAGCACCTCATCTTTCATCTAAGCACCAGCATTGTTCACAGATTAACAAAGAATATCAGTCCATTAGAATAACCTTATCTCTCTAACTTGTTAATGTATGTTCTCTCAGCTTGAAACATAACAGCTTGACATATGATTGCTGTGAAGAATTGGCCTCTGCTCTCAAGGAGAACTCAGAATTATTGGAGCTGGACATCAGTGCCAATAAAATAACCGATTCAGGTGTAAGACTCCTGTGTCAAATTGCGAAAAACAACTCCAAAATGCAGTGTCTCAGGTGAGTGTCAGTCAGCATAATTTTGTGAATGGATGATTTTCACACTGAAGTGATCACATTGTGAAAATTCTCTCGTCTGCTGGAATGGCTGCTCATTGCAGTCTCCAGCAGATGGCATCAGACCAGGGTTATGATGGGACTATAGCAAACTTTCCCACAAACAGAGTGTTCTTGTGTTCACTATTGTGTTTTCCTATATTCATCACAGAATAATAGTTTCATTGAATGGTACAGCACAGAAGAAGACCATTCAGTTAATTGTATATTAATTGTGTTTAATTGCATTTAGGTGGTGGGCTTTAACTGGATTTTCACTCGAGCCGCCTATAAATAGACAGAATGAAACTGTGGCTGTTGGTCAGGAGGTGTATGCTTGCAATGTGTAACTCTGTAAATAAATATAAAAGTGGATAAAGATTGGCTCCCATTTTATCCTTGACAAATTGGCTTTCTGGAATAAAACAATTTCAGCTCATTTGCTTGTGCTGGTCTTTGAAAGGGAAATCCAATTAGACCAACTCCCCTGCCCTTTCCCAATACACCTCCAATGTATCCTTTTTCAAGTATTTATCCAATTCATTTTTTTGAAAGTTGCTATTGAATCTGCTTCCACCTTCTTTTCAGGCTATGCATTCAGAACAATACAACTCACTATGTAAAAAAAAATGTTTCTGCATGTTGCTTCTTTGTATCTTTGCCGATCACCTTAAATCTGACTCCTTTGATTAGCAACCCACCCTCCAGTTGAAAGTTTTTCCTTATTTACTTTATCAAACTCTGTCATAATTTTGAACATCTCTATTCAATCTCCTCTTAACCTTCTCTGCTCTAAGGAGAGCAATCACAACTTCTCCATTCTCTCTACTTAACTGAAGTCCATCATATCTAGTTAAATTCTAGTAAATCTCCTCTGTACCATCTCTAAGACCTTGATATTTTTCCTAAAGTGGCCAGAATTGTACACAATACTCAAGCTGAGGCCTTTTCAAGTAATTTATAAAGCTTTATCTAGATAATACATGCTAAATTGTACCATTTTAAAGGGATGTAGGGATGTGCACAAATCTTTGAAGGTGACAGGACAGATTAAGAAAGCAGATGGAGGGATCCTGGCCTTTATAAATCAAGGCAAATAGTACAAAAGCCAGGAAGTTATGCTAAACTATAGTGAACATTTGTTTGGCCCCAGCTGGAGTATTGTGTCCAATTCCCGGGCACTGCACTTTAGGAAGGATGTGAAGGCTTTCAAGAGGCTACAGGAGACATTTATTAGAATGAATGAGGGACTTCAGTTATGGGAATAGACTGGAGAAACTGGGGTTGTTTTCCTGACAGCAGAGACGGCTAAGAGGAGAAGTGTTTAAAATCAGGAGGGGTTCAAATCGAGTAAATAAAGAGAAATGGTTTCCAATGATTGAAGGGTTAATAATCTGAGGGCAAAGATTTAAGGTGATTGGCAAAAAAATCGGAGGCAACATGAGGAAAACATTTTTATCCAATGAGTAGTTAGGATTTGGAATGCACTGCCTGATAGGGTGGTGGACACAGATTCAAGAGTAGCTTTTAAAAGGGAATTGGATAAATACTTGAAGCAGAAAATAAGGCAGAGCTACGAGGAATGAGAGGGGATATGGGACTAACTCGATTGTTGTTCAGAAAAGCTGGCGGTGTCACGATAAGCTGAATTCTGATTCGATAATGTGAAATGTTCAAAGAACAAAGAACAGAACAGCACAGGAACAGGCCATTTGGCCATCCAAGCCTGCACTGATCTTGATGCCTGTCTAAACTAAAACCTTCTGCACTTTCAGGGACCGTATCCCTCTATTCCCATCCTATTCATGTATTTGTCAAGATGTCTCTTAAACGTCGCTAGCGTACCTGCTTCCACCACCTCCCCCGGCAGCAAGTTCCAGGCACGCACCACCCTCTGTGTAAAAAACTTGCCTCGCACATCCCCTCTAAACTTTGCCCCTCGCACCTTAAACCTATGTCCCCTAGTAACTGATTCTTCCACCCTGGGAAAAAGCTTCTGACTATCCACTCTGTCCATGCCACTCATAACTTTGTAAACTTCTATCATGTCGCCCGTCCACCTCTGTAGTTCCAGTGAAAACAATCCGAGTTTATCCAACCTCTCCTCATAGCTAATACCCTCCAGACCAGGCAACATCCTGGTAAACTTCCTCTGTACCCTCTCCAAAACCTCCACATCCTTCTGGTAGTGTGGCGACCAGAATTGTATGCAATATTCCAAGTGTGGCCTAACTAAGGTTCTGTACAGCTGCAGCATGACTTGCCAATTTTTATATTCTATGCCCCGACTGATGAAGGCAAGCATGCCGTATGCCTTCTTGACTAAGTTATCCACCTGCGTTGCCACTTTCAGTGACCTGTACGCCCAGATCTCTCTGCCTGTCAATACTCCTCAGGGTTCTGCCATTTATTGTATACTTCCCACCTGTATTAGACCTTCCAAAATGCATTACCTCACATTTGTCCGGATTAAACTCCATATGCCATTTCTCCGCCCAAGTCTCCAACCGATCTATATCCTGCTGTATCCTCTGACAATCCTCATTACTATCCGCAACTCCACCAACCTTTGTGTCATCCGCAAACTTACTAATCAGACCAGCTACATTTTCCTCCAAACCATTTATATATACTACAAACAGCAAGGTCCCAGCACTGATCCCTGCGGAACACCACTAGTCACAGCCCTCCATTCAGAAAAGCACTCTTCCACTCCTACCCTCTGTCTTCTATGACTGGGCCAGTTCTGTATCCGTCTTGCCAGCTCACCTCTGATCCCTTGTGACTTCACCCTTTGTATCGGTCTGCCATGAGGGACCTTGTCAAAGGCTTTACTGAAGTCCATGTAGACTACATCCATTGCCCTTCCTTCATCAATTATCTTCATCACTTCCTCAAAAAACTCGATCAAGTTAGTGAGACACGACCTCCCCTTCACAAAACCATGCTGCCTCTCGCTAACAGGTCCATTTGTTTCCAAATGGGAGTAAATCCTATCCCGAAGAAACCTCTCTAATAATTTCTTTACCACTGACGTAAGGCTCACTGGCCTGTAATTTCCTGGATTATCCTTGCTACCCTTCTTAAACAAAGGAACAACATTGGCTATTCTCCAGTCCTCTGGGGTCTCACCTATAGCCAATGACAATACAAAGATTTCTGTCAAGGCCCCAGCAATTTCCTCCCTTGCCACCCTCAGTATTCTGGGGTAGATCCCCGCAGGCCCTGGGGACTTACCTACCTTAATGTTTTTCAAGACGCCCAACACCTCCTCCTTTTTGATATCGACATGACCCTGACTATCTACATTCCCTTCCCTAGACTCATCATCCTCCAAGTCCTTCTCTTTGGTGAATACTGGTGAAAAGTACTCATTTAATACCTCGCCCATTTCCTCTGGCTCCACGCATAGATTCCCTCCTGTGTCCTTGAGTGGGCCAACCCTTTCCCTGGTTACCCTCTTGCTCTTTATATACATATAAAGATTCTCCTTAATCCTGTTTGCCAATGACTTTTCCTGACCCCTTTTAGCTCTCCTGACTCCTTGCTTAAGTTCCTTCCTACTGTCTTTATATTCCTCAAGGGATTTGTCTGTTCCCAGCCTTCTGGCCCTTACGAATGCTTCCTTTTTCTTTTGGACTCGGCTCACAATATCCCTCGTTATCCAATGTTCCCGAAACTTGCCAAACTTATCCTTCATCCTCACAGGAACTTGCCGGTCCTGGATTCTAATCAACTGACGTTTGAAAGACTCCCACATGTTAGATGTTGATTTACCCTCAAACAGCCGCCCTCAATTTAAATTCTTCAGTTCCTGCCTAATATTGCTATAATTAGCCTTCCCCCAATTTAGCACCTTCACCCGAGGACTACTCTTATCCTTATCCACAAGTGCCTTAAAACTTACAGAATTATGGTCACAGTTCCTGAAATGCACCCCTACTGAAACTTCGACCACCTGGCTGGCCTCATTCCTAGTTGGACTATCTATGTATTGTTTCAAGAAGCCCTCCTGGATGCTCCTTACAAATTCTGTCTCATTCAAGCCCCTAGCACTAAGTGAGTCCCAGTCAATATAGAAGGAGAAGGACAGAGATGTTTATAAATCCAGGCGCTGCAGTGCCACTGCTGACTGACAGGTGTAAATATGAGTCTTAAAGCATAAAAGAACTTGGAGTGAAATTGGGTGGGGGGCGCAGAGCAGCGAATTTTGTATTGGTCACCATTATGCACCTGGACCGATGTTTCGTCTCAATGACTTCAAGAGAAATGAATATCAGGTACAATGGTCAGAAAGTGCAAAACCACCCATTTTGCGTCCATGCCCAACTCCAGTTTTACCACTGTTGCATTCATAGACAGCCTATTATGATCTCTGTACATCCCAAAGGGCTTTACAGCTAATGAAATGCTTTGAAGTGTAGTCACTGTTACAATGAAGGAGGTGCATTTGGGCACAACAAGCTCCCACAAACAGCAATGTGATGATAGCCAGATAATTAGTTTTGTGATGTTTGGTGAGGATTAAATATTGGCCAGTCTGCAATGCTCGGTCGCGGACAACTCTTTGTGCTGGAAGACCAGCAGGTTTCGGGCAGACCAAAGGGCGTCTTTCACCGACTTGATAGTCCTCTAGCAGCAGTTGATGTTTATCTCGGTGTGCGTCCCTGGGAACAGCCCGTAGAGCACAGACTCCTGTGTTACAGAGCTGCTTGGGATGAACCTCGACAAAAACCACTGCATCTCTTTCCACACCTGCTTTGCAAAGACACATTCCAGAAGGAGGTGGGCAACCGTCTCTTCCCCACCACAGCCACCTCGAGGGCAGCATGTTGAGGGGGTGAGACTCCCGGCGTGCAGGAAGGATCTGACGGGGAGGGCTCTTCTCACCACCAAACAAGCTACATCTTGGTGCTTGTTTGAAAGTTCTGGTGATGAGGCATTCCACCAAATGACTTTGACGGTCTGCTCGGGGAACCATCTGACAGGATCCACCGACTCCTTTTCCCGTAGGGCCTTGAGGACATTACGTGCAGACCACTGCCTGATGGATCAGTGGTCAAAGGTGTTTTCCTGCAGAAACTTTCCCACGAAGGATAGGTGGTACGGCGCCGCCCAACTGCATGGAGCGTTCTGCAGCAATGTGACCAGACCCATCCTTCGTAACACTGGGGACAGATAGAACCTCAGCACGTAGTAACACTTGGAGCTTGCGTACTGGAGGTCTTCACACAGCTTGATGCAGCCGCACACGAAGGTGGTCATCAGGATGAGGGCCACGTTGGGTACATTTTTCCCGCCCTTATCCAGAGGTTTGAACATCGTGTCCCTCCGGACCCGGTCCATTTTAGATCCCCAGATGAAGCGGAAAATGGCTCGGGTGACCGCCATGGCGCAGGAGTGGGGTATGGGCCAGACCTGCACCACGTACAGCAACAACGTGATTGCCTCGCACCTGATGACCAGGTTCTTACCCACAATGGAGAGAGGTCGCTGCCCCCACATGCCCAACTTTTGTCGTACCTTGGCTATTCGCTCCTCCCAGGTTTTGGTGCCCGTCCCGGCCCTTCCGAACCATATCCCCAGCACCTTCAGGTAATCTGACCTGACGGTGAAGGGGACAAAGGATCGGTCAGCCCAGTTCCCAAAGAACATGGCCTCGCTCTTGCCGTGGTTAACTCTGGCTCCCGAGGCCAGTTCGAACTGGTCGCAGATGCTCATCAGTCTGCGCACAGACAGCGGATCCGAGCAGAAGACGACGACATCGTCCATGTCTTCCAGTGCAAAGAGTTGTCCACGACCGAATGTTGCAGACTGGCACATTCCAAGGTCCAGGACTACGTGCTGAGGGACGCACTAAAGCTTGGGGCAGCCGCAGCAAAGGCTCAATTGGGAAAGACCACTGTGTAAGGTACCCCCACCAAAGTGAACTGAGGGGCTGGAACCTTGGGAAACCCCTCGGGCTGTCTACACCAAATATGGTTTTGCTGTAAAATGTACATGGCAGGAAAAATGGAATGGAAGGGTTGTGAGGCAACTCACTCCTGTATTGAAGAAAACTGATTTCCTTTTCACTTTTTGGAATGTCAACTTGGTGCTGTTTTGAACTGTTTTGCAATGCATTTTTTTTTTTTACAGATTTTTATGAATAAAGTATATTTTGGAAAAAGAAAGGATTAAATATTGGCCAAGAACTGGGGATAATTTCCGTGCTATTCTTTGAATGGGATCTGTCATGTCCACTTGAGAGGCAAGACTGGGCCTCGGTTAGGATGTGATCTGAAAGACAGTACCTCTGACAGTGCAGCACTCTCTCAGCACTAGTGTCAGCCTCGGTTATGCACTTAAGTTCCTGGAGTGGAATTTGAACCCCTCGCTTTCTGACTCAGAAATAAGAATGTTAACACTATTACACTAATAACAGAACCTTCTCAATCTGCTTATAGTTTGTACCATGTAGTAACCCATGCTAGACTAATCACTTTACTTTCATCTCCTTTCTAAGACAAAGCAATTTACCATTATTTGTTTTCCATTATCGTAGGATTTGCTCAAGTGACCTCTCTGCTAAGTGTTGCCAGGACCTCGCATCCCTTCTGGTTGATCTGAGAACAATAGACAAACTTTATCTTAACTTCAACGTTCTTGGAGATTCGGGTGTAAAGTACCTCTGTTGGGCCTTCAAAATTCGAGATACTGGAATGGAAGAACTAAGGTAAAATGAGACTGCATTTTCACCAAAATTTATATGTGAATGTAAGTAACCGGGACAAGTTGAGAATGCTGTCATAAAATCTGGGAAGCTTGGTTTTGTTAATAGCGGCATGGAGTACAAAAACGTGGGAGTCCCATTCAACCTTTTATAAATCACTGGTTAGGGCTCAGCTAGAGAATTGTGTCTAATTCTGGCTACTGTGCTTTTGAGGATGTCAGGGCCTTGGAGAGACTGGAGAAACTCGGATTGTTCTTGACTGGTTAGATTACGCTACCAAAGAGCTAGCACAGTTGCGATGGGCCAAACGGCCTCCATCTGTGCTGTTTCATTCTATGAAATCAACCTATTGTAGAATTATAGAATGATACAACACTGAAGGAGGCCATTTGGCCAGTGTGTCCGTGCCAGCTCTTTTGTAGAGCTGTTCAACTAGATCCACTCTGATGTTCTTTCTCTGTAGCTTTGTAAAAAAATCCTCATGCATTTATCCAATTCCATTTTGAAAGTTGCTATTGAATCTGCTTCCACCGCCCCTTCAGGCAGCACATTCCAGTTCACAACAATTCGTTGCGTCAATTGTTTACCTCGTGTCACCTCTGGTTCATATGCCAATCATCTTAAGTCGGTCTCCATTGGTTACTGAAGTTCTGATGAAGGGTCACGGACCTGAAACGTTAACTCTGCTTCTCTCTCCACAGATGCTGCCAGACCTGCTGAGTATTTCCAGCACTTGCTGTTTTTATTTCTGTTGGTTACTGACTGTTCTACCACCGGAAACAATGGGCTGGATTTTATAGAGCCCTCAATGTCGGGATCTGTGGCAAGGGGGGCATGAAGATTGCCCTGGATAAGGCCTGCCACAGACCTCAAAACTGGCTGGGCCCGGCCTGATCTTGACGGTGGTGGCGAGGCCTCGTGACACCTCACCCCCCGCCGCCACTTGGCGACGGGACCTCAATTTAAATACGTAAACAAATTTACTTACCTGCATTAATAAAGGTCCCGTCACCTCCTGATGTGCCGCCGCGATTTTCATTCTGGCAGCCGGCATTGAGACGCCTTCGGTTCCCCGTCCGGGCAAATTAGGCACAACACCTGTGGGGAGGGGGGAGGAGGTAATTTTCTCAGTGCAGGGGGGCGGAGTGGGTTAAAGTCTTTGGATTGGTTGGGGGGGATGGTGGAAAGGGTTGAGGGTTAGAGTTTATGAACTTTGGAGGTGGAAGGTCACGTTGCCAAGGTAAATATTTTGGAATTTGAGTGGGCGATGATTTTTAATACTTTTAAATGCACTGTGTCTTCAAAAATTCAAACTGTCATTTCGGGCTCTAAGCCTTTTAAAAATGCACAGTGGCGCTGGACGCCTTTGCCGGGGACTGCTCGCCTGCTCCCTCCATGTCATCGGGTGGCGGGGTTGGCTGCCCCGGCCATGTTAATGAGCCACCATGTATAATATCGCGGCGCTTCCGCAGAGTAAAAGCCGTATGTGGGGGCCGCCATCATTTACGGCAGCAGCGGCCACATAAAATCCATCCCAATTTCTCCTTATTTATTCTATCAAAGCCATTCATAACTTTGCACACTTCTGTCTGATCTCCTTTCAACATTCTCTGCTGTAAGGAGAACAATCCCAGCTTCTCCAGTCTCTCCCATGTAGCTGAAGTATCTCATCCCTGGCACCATTCTAATAAATCTCTTTTGCACCCTCTTAAAGGCCTTTAACATCCTTCTTGTAATATGGTGTCCAGGATTGAACAAATACTTCAACTGAGACCGAACCAGTGACTTATAATGGTTTAACACAACCGCCTTCCTTCCTTTGTCTCTGCCTCTATTTATAAAGCCAAAATGTGTGCAAAATATCTTAAAAGTGCTTCAACAAGTGACTTACTTTTAGAGTGGGATAACAGGACAAACTTTCTGCACCAGAAACATCCATCAAAATTATCCATCACCTCATGCTCACTGACCCACATTGGCTCCTGACCTAACAATGCCTCCAATTTCAAATCTTTATTCATGTTTCCAAATCCTTCCAGGCCTCCCTCCTTCCCGAGCTCCGTAACTTCCTTCAGCCCTACAACTGTCACTGAACTCTGTGTTCCTCTGACTTCAGTTTCAGGTGCAAGCTCCCCACCACTCACCACCACCCCCCCCCCCCTCCACCTTTCACTCACAATTGGCAGCCATGCCTTCAGCCACCTAGGCCCTAAGGAATTCTGGAATTCCATCTCCAAACCCCTCTGCCTCTCCACTTCCCTCTCCTCTTTTAAGACCCTCCTTAAACTTTCCTCTTTGACCAAACTTCTGCTCATCACTCCCAACATTTCCTTCAGTGGCTCAGCATCTATTAGTTCTGAAGAAGGGTCACTGACCTGAAACGTTAACTCTGCTTCTCTCTCCACAGATGCTGCCAGACCTGCTGAGTATTTCCAGCACTTTCTGTTTTTATTTCAGCATCTATTAGTGCCTGGTTACTCCTCTATCAAACAGCTTGGGACATTTTTCTATATTAAAGGCATCGTATAAATGCAAGTTGTTTTTCGTAACCTATCCATCTGCTTATACATTATATTGGGTAATGAAGGGTTGTTATTTACAAGACTTGCCTGTTCATTTTTGAAAGATTCCATAGAAGCATTTATCAATGCTTGAACAACCAGATGGGAGCAAGGTTAATGTGAAAGACAGTGCCTTTGACACTGCAGCAAATCTCTGGACTGTCAGCCTAGATTGTTCCCTCAGATATTCCGGGACTCAAGATCACAACATATTGCATTGAATCTAATTTCGAAAGGAAATTGGACCAATTGTCACCTCCAGATTTGACAGTTCTAGTGCTTTCCTGGCCAGCCTTCCGCCTTGCCCCCTCCATAAACCAGAGCTCATCCAACGCTTTGCTGCCCATAGCTTAGCTTGCAGCAAGCCCTGTTCACCCATCACCCTTGTGCTCGCTGACCAACATTGGCTCCCTCAAAGCCTGGATTTTAAAGACCTCATCCTTGTTTTCCAATCCTTCCATGGCCTCGCCCCTCCCTATCTCTGTAACCTCCTCCAGTCCTACCACCTCCTGAGATCCCTGCACTTCTCCGATTCGGCCCGCTTGTGCATCCACGATTTTAATCTCTCCACCATTGGTAATCATGTCACCTGAGGCCCTAAGTCCTGGAATTCCCTCCCTAAACTCCACCTTTCCAGTTCTCTCCTCTTTTTAGACTATCCTGAAAACTTGCCTCTCTGACCAAGCTTTTAGTCTATTCTTATATCGCCTTCTTTGCCAGTGCATCATTTGTCATTTGATAACGCACCTATTAAGTGGTTTGGGAAATTTCAGTACATGTTCGAATCCCACCACAGCAGAAGGTGGAATTTGAATTTAATTAATAAATCTGGAATTAAAAAGCTAGTCTAATGTTGGCCATGAAACCATTGTCGATTGTTGTAAAAACCCATCTGGTTCACTAATGTCCTTTAGGGAAGGAAATCTGCTGTCCTCACCTGGTCTGGCCGACATGTGACTCCAGACCCACAGCAATGTGGTTAACTCTTACATGCCCTCTGAAATGGCCGAGCAAGTCACTCAGTTGTATCTAACCGCTACAAAGTCTATAAAAAGGAATGAAACCGGACGGACCACCCGGCATCGACCTAGGCACCGGAAACGACAACGGCAAACCCAGCCCTGTCGACCCTGCAAAGTCCTCCTTCCTAACATCTGGGGGCTTGTGCCAAAGTTGGGGGAGTTGTCCCACAGACTAGTCAAGCAACAGCCTGACATAGTCATACTCACGGAATCATACCTTACAGACAATGTCCCAGACACTGCCATCACCATCCCCGGGTATATCTCTTCCACCGGCAGGACAGACCCACCAGAGGTGGTGCCACAGTGGTGGGAGGGAGTTGCCCTGGGAGTCCTCAACATCGACTCCGGACCCCATGAAGTCTCATGGCATCAGGTCAAACATGGGCAAGGTAACCTCCTATTGATTACCACCTACCGCCCTCCCTCAGCTGATGACTCAGTACTCCACCATGTTGAACACCACTTGGAGGAAGCACTGAGGGTGGCAAGGGCACAAAATGTACTCTGGATGGGGGACTTCAATGTCCATCACCAAGAGTGGCTCAGTAGCACCACTACTGACCGAGCTGGCCGAGTCCTAAAGGATATAGCCGCTAGACTGGGTCTGCGGCAGGTGGTGGGGAAACCAACACGAGGGAAAAACATACTTGACCTCGTCCTCACCAATGTGCCTGCCGCAGATGCTTCTGTCCATGACAGTATTGGTAGGAGTAACCACCACACAGTCCTTGTGGAGACGAAGTCCCGCCTTCACATTGAGGATACCGTCCATTGTGTTTTGTGGCACTATCACCGTGCTAAATGGGTAGATTTTGAACAGATCTAGCAACGCAAAACTGGGCATCCATGAGGCGCTGTGGACCATCAGCAGCAGCAGAATTGTACTCATCCACAATCTGTAACCTCATGGCCTGGCATATCCCCCACTCTACCATTACCATCAAGCCAGGAGACCAACCCAGTTCAAGGAAGAGTGCAGGAGGGCATGCCAGGAGCAGCACCAGGCATACCTCAAAATGAGGTGTCAAACTGGTGAAGCTACAACACAGGACTACTTGCATGCCAAACTGCGTAAGCAGCATGCGACAGACAGAGCTAAGCGATCCCATAACCAACAGATCAGATCTAAGCTCTGCAGTCCTGCCACATCCAGCCGTGAATGGTGGTGGCCAATTAAACAACTAACTGGAGGAGGTGGCTCCACAAATATCACATTTCTCAATGATGGGGGAGCCTGACCTGCCAGACCTGCTGAGTATTTCCAGCACTTTTTGTTTTTATTATCTAAAATAACCTGTTCTCTAGTTGATTCCTCAACATACTGCCCTAGAAAACCATCGCTAACATACTCCTGAAACTCGTCCTCCACAACATTAGTCCTCACCTTAGCAGCCCGGATGAGATCATTGACTCACTTCCTGCATTGGATCCATGTCCTGGGGTGACCCCATGGCTGCTGACCTCCTCTGCAATCTCCGTCCAGGCCTGCTTGGTCAGGTGGGCAGGTCTCCTTCTCCCATCCCTGAGGAAAAGGACCTCCCCCTTTTCCCTTACAGCCTGGAGGAGAACCTCCAAGGATGCATCGCTAAACCAGTGTCTTCCTTCAGCCATGGTTGCGGGAGGCTCAGGTTCAGCTCCATTCCTATCAGGCAGCAGAGGCAGCCGAAGGGGTCCTGGGACAGCAGACAAGATTAAATGCAGGGCTGGCAGCTCTTTTAAGTATGGCGCCAGCACCTGCCATTGTGTTAGATGACGGTGCCATTGGAACCTCACTCCCCGCCTCTAGCCCTTGAGTGCACAGGCTCCATGCCTCCACTTCCTTAATGGCCGGCCGCCGTGTCGCGGTTGGCTGGTCGTATTTTGCTCGTGCGGTGATGGCCATGGACAGCCGAGAGCTGCGCCAGTACATAAAAATTCAGCCCAATGTCTCACCTGTTCCAACAGTTTCACAGGACCAATGCCTCATCTTTTCTCACAGATTCTCAGAATGCAATACCTCACCCGTTTTATGGATCAAATGTCTCACCTCTTCTAACGGTCTCTCAGCACTAATATGTCGGCTGTTCCACAAGTCTATCAGGACCCCAAGTCTCACCTATTTTAACAGCCTCTCAGGACACAATGTCTCAAATGTTCTAATCATTTCACAGGATCCAATGTCTCTGCGGTTCTAACAGGACTCGGGGATGAATTTTACTCGCCCTCCAGCGTCAGGGGTTGTGGCGGGACAGGCCCGCCATGGCCCCCAATGCCGAGTTGGCCCCGCAGTATTTTACCAGCGGCAGCGAGACCTCGGTGCGGCCCCAGCAGCAGGGCCTTCGTTTTAATATTAAAATTAAGTTAAAATGATTCAAATTGACCTACCTTGTCACAGCGGATGTCCCACGCCAATACTCCGGCCGCTGGCCAGAACTCCCCCACCTTCGGAACTCCATTCAGAGTTCTGAGGTGTGACACTGGTTGGGAGGGGTGTAGGAGTGAGGAAAACCACTCTGATTGGTTGTGGGGATGGTGGGAAGGGGTTGAGAGGGTCAAATGTTCTGAAGGTGGGGGGTGAAAGTTCGGCATATTCAAAAGTGTTTTTTTGGGGGGATATGTCAATTTATTAAATGAGAACTCAGTGAGGGGGGGAGGAGGAGGAGAGGGGAATCAAAGATAAATAAAACATTTCTGCAGTTTGTATGAAAACAGTATCTTTAAAAATGTAAATGAAAGTGAAGGGCCTGAGGCCCTTTAAAAATGGCACCACCGCCTGCGTGGTGACAGCTGACACTGTTGCCTGGTACGGAGCGGCCGCCCCCTCTTTGTTGTCGGGGGCAGCCATTCCACCCCCTCCATTTAAATGAGGCCCCGTGCGAAATATCAGCGGCAGCCACTCCACTCGGGCAGACCGCCAACTTCAAAGCGGCGCTATTAAAATCCAACTCGGTATCCAATGTCTCAACTGTTCTAATACAAAAGCAAAATATGACAGATGCTGGAAAGCTGAAATAAAAACAGAAAATGCTGGAAATACTCAGCAGGTCTGGCAGCACGTGTGGAGAGAGAAGCAGAGTTAACGTTTCAGGTCAATGACCTTTCAATACTGAGGTGGCAGACCAGGCGGTGGGGAGGTAGCTGGGAAAATAGTGGGGAAGCACGCCGGGATGGCTCCCAGAGGTGGGTAGGAATGCAGATCGGCACCTGCACCACAGAGGCGGGCAGCCTATTTACATAGGGCGGCACAGTGGCGCAGTGGTTAGCACCGCAGCCTCACAGCTCCAGCGACCCGGGTTCAATTCCAGGTACTGCCTGTGTGGAGTTTGCAAGTTCTCCCTGTGTCTGCGTGGGTTTCCTCCGGGTGCTCCGGTTTCCTCCCACATGCCAAAGACTTGCAGGTTGATAGGTAAATTGGCCATTATAAATTGCCCCTAGTATAGGTAGGTGGTAGGGAAATATAGGGACAGGTGGGGATGTGGTAGGAATATGGGATTAGTGTAGGATTAGTATAAATGGGTGGTTGATGGTCGGCACAGACTCGGTGGGCCGAAGGGCCTGTTTCGGTGCTGTATCTCTAAACTAAACATAATTAAGGCCCTAATTAGGGACAATTTTCTGTCCTCGCCAGTATTTTGCCGCTAGCAGAGCAGCCCCTGCCACATGGGGAGGCTGCCAGTTTAACGGAGGTGGCCTTTCTGCAGCAGTCTGAGGTCATCAGAGCCAGAGGCTCCATTCCCGAAGATGGGGAAGTGCGGGGGGGCGTGGGACACATTGATCCAAGCGGAAGGGTTTCCCCTCCACTCTGAGGGACCCACCGCCTTCCTTCACTCTGAGATAATTATTTATTTTTACACCTCTAAAGGGACCTCCATTTTGAGACACTCAAGGTCGCCTGCCTGTCTTAGCAGCACCCGCCTCCCCCTGTGGGACTGCCGAGGCTCTAGAGCTGCTGGCCCTCCGATTGGCCGGCAGCATTGGGAGCTTGTCAGCCAACCTTGATAGGACGGCAAGGGAGGAGGTGGCCAATTAGGAGGCCGCCTCTGGGAAGATCGCTGAGCTGGTCTCACTACCAGCAGGTGCAGGCTCGGGATCCCAATTTATTCCCAAAGTCAGCGTCCCGAAGCCCATGGGAAAATCCTTCCCAAAGTCTCAAATATTCCAACCGTTTCCCAGGATCAAGTGTTCTCCACCGGGGTCCTGGATTGCCCCCAAAGGAGGGAGCCCCCCCTAGGAGGCCGCCCCAGCTTTACCTAGCGGTGTCTCCCTGGAGCAGTAGGTCCTTCCGCCTTCTACAAAATTGAGGTGAAGGTGAGAAGAAGTCTTTAACTAGCCATTAATTGGTCACTTAAGGGCCTCAATTGGCCTCACATGGGAACACTGTCCACAACCTTCCCTGCCCCGGACAAAATAGCATGGAGCCTGGGCAATGTTGGGAATGACACTCTTGCCATTTTGTTTGCCTGCCCACCTCCGTGCCCACCTCCAAGGGCAGCACAAAATTCTACCCAATGTCACATCTGTTCACACAGTGTCTCTCTACCCAGTTCTCATTGCTTCTGACAGTCTTCCAGAACCCACTGTGTCACATGTTCTCTGTATTCAATGATTGTAAACAAAATCACTTACTTTACAGCTTGATTTTTGGTAAGTGTCACTGTTAGCATCAATTTTAGGCATGGTATTTCAGTAGGTGAAATATTAAACTCCAATCCCAAAATATTTCCTCATGGAATGGTGATCAGATGCTTCACTACAAAATTTACAACTGGAGATTGCTATTATTTAGGATGAAGAATGTTATTATTCTAGCATTGTTTGTGATTAATTTTGATGTTCATTGCTATGTGCACAACCTCTTATTTCATTATCTCTCTCTATTTCACTTTTTTACCTTGCAACATTTATATATAACATTCTTCTCAAACTCTGCGATTGTCTAACTGTGGCTGTCACACATTTTTTCTCTCTTCTCTGCATTTCTTCCTCTGTTTCCCTTTATCTGCCTATGTCTATTGCTCTATCCCTATTTACTAATCTCTGTCTATCTACATCTCTTTATCTATATCTCTCCATCTTTATCACTCTATCTCTACCTATCTCCCTGTCTCTTTCTATCTACTGGTCTCTCTCTCTTTCTCTTTCTCTGTCTCTCCCTATATCTCTCTCTCACTCTGTTTCTCACCCTCCCTCTCTGTCTCCCTGGCTGTCTCACTCTGAACCTTTACCCTTTCTGTCTCTTTCTCTCTCTTTCTGTCTCTCTCTCTCCCCCCGCCCGCACGCCCCCCCCCCCCCCCACAACCCCTGCCTGTCTCGCTCTGTCCCTTTACCCTTTCTGTCCCTTTTTCTCCTCTCTGTCTGTCTGACTCTCTCCCTGTGTGTGTCTCTCTCTCTTTTCCCTTTCTGTCTCCCCTTCACTCCCCGTAATCTCTCATTTTACTCTCTTTCTTTCGTCCCCTCTCTGTCTTTTCTCCTTTTCTCTCTTTCCTTTCCTCTCGCCCTCCCCCTGCTCTCAATCTCTATCTCTGTTGTTGTCCCTTTGTATCTTTCTGGCTGCTTCGCTCTTCCATTGTTGAATAGCCTGAACAGCAATTATCTGACAGACGAGTGTTGTGAGGACCTTGTCTCTGCTCTTTGTATGAAGAATACCCTGAAATTCCTGGACCTGTCCTTTAATGGATTCACAGATAAATCTGTGCAGCACTTCCGCCATCTCATAATGACCTGTTCCAGTCTGGAAGAGATTGTGTAAGTGTTTTAATTGTTTTCTGCTTTGCAGTTCATTTGTTATCTGGATAATTGTCAAATAAAATCTGTGATAAATGTTGTCTTTATTAACGTGCCAAGGACATGATATTATCGACTTTTTGCTAATATAACTGAGTGGATATTCTCATCCATCTGTGCTAGCCTGGGCTCAAAGGGATATTTACCTGTAGTTTTACTGTTGTCTGCACATCATTCACATACATTGCGAAGCAAACCACAGTCATTAGTTTTTCTTATTTTGATAATTCTCCAATTGCCCCACCCTTCACTTCCCAGAATAGTAAGATAGAAAAGCAGAAAGATAGCAGATATACAGACAATTACAGAAATAAAGACAGAGACAGTGATAGAGAGATAGGAGGAAAATAGAGAGAAATAGAAATAGAAACAAGTAGGAAGAGAGAGAAATGCATGGAAAGCAAGACAGAGATAGATGTAGGGACAGAAATAGACAGATGTACAGATAGCAAATGGAGAGAGGAAGAGGCAGAAATGGAGAAAAGGAATTTAATAGGCAGGAAAGAGAGGGAGAGAGAAAAATAGAGACAATGAGGGAGAAAGTTAGACACAAATAAATGTAGATAGTGTTAAAGAGAGAAGCATAGAGATATGGAAAGAGAGCGAGAAATAGCCTGAGATAGAAACAGAGTGGGAAGGAACTTAAATAAATAGAAGAGATCAAGACAGAGTGGCAGATCTAGAAGTAGAGACAGAGATAGATACATATAACCACATTGATAGAGACAGATACATATAACCACATTGATAGAGACATACATATAACCACAGTGATAGAGTCAGAGGCATATAAGCCTAGTTATGGAGACAGAGAAGGTAGAACGAGAGAAACAGAGAAATGCAGTAATAGAGACAGGAATAAAGTCAGAGAGGGGAAAGTTAGAGAGGGGGGCGGAGAGACAGAAAGAGGAATAGAAAGTGAGAGATAGAGTTGGTGAGATAGGATAGAAAGTTAGACTGGAGAGATTGTGATAGAAAGATGTGGATAGGCACAGAGAAGGAAAAAGAGAGTGGGAGATACAAGAAAAAGATACAGCAAATAAAGAGCTAGAAAAATAAATAGAATTGAGTGAGAAGAAGGCAGAGCGACTGAATGAGACGTAAGCAATTTGATTGCACTGACATGGATAATCCATAACATAATTTTATGTGAACTTGTATTCCATGTTATTTAATCTAAAAGAATTCTACAGCGCCTCAGTTAAATGATTGTTTTCTTTTCCAGATTACATGCAAATTGTTTTAGTTCCCAAGGGTGCAAAGAGTTGGAGACGCTGATGAATTGCAGGCTCAAGATACAAGTCTCCTTATAATAGAATGAAATCTGCTTAAATGAAAGAAGTTTGCTGTTGAAAGGACTGGTTTCATTGGCCTGTAAATGGAACAGGACAGATTTAACCCATGTTGATGACATTGTTAATCAGCCTTGAAAGAAGAGCCACACAGGAAACTAAATTTCAGCTTTGCAACTATACTCCCCCCAGAAGGAAGACTTTGGTTCCCAGAAGCTTCTTTGTGGGTCATCTATGGGCATCATAGACCTGTTATTGATTAATCTCATGTGGCAATGCACCACTTGTCCCTCAAAGAAGTTGGACGCGGACCACTTGGAGGTCATATAACTATTTAGTGTGGAGGAGTCTTGTTTATTATCGGAATTAACCAGACCAATCAGTCCATTGACTAAGAATGGTCATGCACCACCACTTACAGAATCGAGAAAGAGCTCCCAATTAGGGGTAGGGTAGTATAGCAGTTATGTTACTGGAACACACACATGGCAGGTTCAGAAACGGTTGCTGTGATCGATAGTGTATAGAGTAAGGGGAACTGAAGTGAGATAGAGAACCAGAATATTGTGAAAGTGATCATATCCAAAAGGTACAATGCTCTTGCTATCTGTAAGGATAAGAATAAAGACTGACGGAAGGACCGCCAGAGGGCTGACCATGGCACCTTGGAACAAGAGACTGTCCTAAGAGGAGAGGAGGGGAAGTATATAGTAATAGTTGTAGGGGATCTAATAATTAGGGGGACAGACATTATCTTTTGTAAGCAGAATTGTGTCCCACTTGGTATGTTGCCTACCTGTAACCAGGGTGAGGGACATCCGTGAACCAGTTTGAAAGGACATTGGAGAGGGAGGGGGAGAATCCAATCATTGCAGTAATTTTGGGACCAACAACATAGGAAAGAGAAGGCAAGATGTCCTGTTTGGAGAGTACCAGGAACTAGGAGCTAAATTAAAGAACAAGACCTCAGGGGTTATAATTGCTGGATTATTACCTGAGCCACATGCAGATTGGTGTAGATATAAGTAGATTAGGAGGTGAACACGTGGCTGAAGGAGTTGTACGTGAAAGAGGGGTTCCATTTCAAGGGACACTGGCACCAGTAGTGGGACAGGAAGGAACTGTACCATTTCTGTACAACTGTACTGTTAGGTTGGACTGCTAATGGTAAGTTAATTATATTGTTAAAGCTGAACAGCTGAAGGGCATTGTTTAATTAAGGATTTGAAGTGAATATGAATAGAGCCTGCTGGACGCACGTTGTTGTTGAACAGAAGGCAGAGGTATGTAATGCTGCATTCTGTAAATAAACTAAATATCAAGAAAAGGATCTGTGTATAGTTTCATTCTTCATCAGTTGGCTTGGATCCATTTAACACTGGTAGCAGAGAATGATTGCCAATAGGAAAAGACTGGAAATAAGGATTTTTTTTTCAGACAAAAGGTTGTAATTGGATTCCTTTTGAGAAGAATGTCTGAAACCAAGTGTAAAGTGTCAGGGTATGATTTCCCACTGATGTTCTCTGAAATTGAACCTTATGACCAATGGCAAAATGAAGTAAACATGTGGACGTGGGTTACGTCCTTATCAAAGAGAAAACCAGGTATGGCCTTGGCACTGTCGCCTCCTTACAAAAGCAAGATCAGTTGCAAAGTATTCTGTGAGCTAAAGGCCCTTAAGTTGGACACTGAGAAAGGTTTGGAGCTTCTATTAAGCTTTATGGATAAAATATATAAGAAAGATGATCTATTAAATACCTACCAAGCATGGCCAGACTTTGATAAATTTAGAAAGACGGAAGATCATTCCATAGAGGAATATATTATGGAATTTAACACACTATATAACAGACTGCAGAAATTCTATTGGGAAATTCCTTGTTCAGTGCTCGCTTTCAACTGTTGGATTGTGCTGAAGTGTCACATATGGATAGGCTGCTGGACTTAACTGGAGTTAGATTCTCAGAAAGATCTTTTGGATCAGATGACTGCTGCTTTAAAAAAATTCCTGAGAAGCAGTCATTTCCAGCACGGCACAAATGGGACATTCAGCGGTGTCACAGAGGATGGAGGACACTATGGTCGTGGCATTTCAAGATTGTTCAGACATGGGGCACAGCCATCAATAGAGCAGAAAAAAGAAATGAGGATGGAGACATTTTTGGCAGATATGGCAGACAACAAGATTGGAGCAACAATAACAGACGAATGAATCCTAGAATTTCAGATGTGATTCAGAATATCATTATGTGGTAAACTGTCCAAAAGGGAATAACAGAGTTTTTTAAACGACGCACGACACGGAAGGTTTGGAAGTGGAAGATGATGATATTGATCAATCTGAGGTAATTGTACTGGTCACAAGAAGCTTCATTCTAGCAATGAGTGTACTAGTCGCAGATTCATTTAATTGCACTGTGTTGGACAGTGGTTGCACATCCACAGTATGTGGAGCAGATTGGTTGACATTTTATTTAGATTCACTAGATATTAAGGATTGAACTAAGGTCAGGGAGTACGAAAGTCCTGCTTGCTTCAAGTTTTGGAATGACAACACATTAAGGTAATTCCATGCAAAATAGCTGGAGTAAGCCACTTCATTAGTACAGATGTGGTATCGAGTGAGATGCCCTTGCTGCTGAGCAAGTCTTCCATGAAAAAGGCACAAATGAAATTGGACAAGGAACATGACAAAGCAATTTTTTTTGTTTATTTGTTTGTGGGATGTGGGCGTCGTTGGCTAGGCCAGCATTTATTGCACATCCCTAACTGCCCTTGAACTGATGGCTTGCTAGGCCATTTCAGAGGACATTTTAAGAGTCAATCACATTACTGTGGGTCTGGAAGGACAGCAGATTTCCTTCCCTAAAGGACAATAGTGAACCAGATTTTTTTTTTACAATAATGTTTTCATGGTGATCATAGAACTAGCTTTTTAATTCCAGATTTATTAATTGGGTGGGATTTGAACCCATGTCCCTAGAGCATTAGCCTGGGCTCTGGATTACTAATTCAGGGATATCACCACTACACCTCCACCTCCCCCTAGTGCCTTTGGAAAGTCGGTAGATTAGCAATTTACCCCATCAGGATATTATTGTGTCTCTTTAACAAAACCAGGCATCTCTAATAAGAATGTTAAAGAAGTGTTAATGACATCAGGTGATCTGCAGGAGTCGTTGATGATTAGTTCACAAAGCTTATTGAAGAGTTGAGTGATATATGCAAAAAGTATCAGAGGATGCTATCGGGGCCATTTGTAAGTCTCCCATTAGGACAAGACTTTGATGAAGTAGTAGCAATAGATATAAAGGTGTGTGCAAGGACAGAAACATTTTCATTTTGCATTTCATAGACATGGCAACAAAATTCAGTCTTTCTATAGTGACACATGGTAAAGACAAAAGAGTGATTGTAGATAAAGTCATGGAAAAATGGGTAGGACCCAGACTTGGGGCACTGGCAAAATTTCTGATTGACAATGGGGGTAATTTGCAAATGTTAAGTTTAAAGACATGCGTGAAAATATGAACATTGTAGTGATGAACACTGCAGTTGAAAGTCCTTTCAGTATTGGACTTTGTGAAAGAAATCACATGATTGATGTGATGCTGCATGAGATCTTAAGCGACCAACCAAATTGCAAGCTAACATCTGCCCTGGCGTGGGCAGTCCATGTGAAGAATTTGCTCCAAATGGTCACTGGCAATAGTCCGTATCAGTTGGTCTTTGGGAGGAATCGCTGAATACCTTCCGTTCTGTGTGATCATCCCCCGACCTTAGAAGGGACTATAATTAGTTCCACTTTTTGTGCACTTGAATGCCCTGCATGCAGGGAGAAGGACATTCATCAAGGCAGAGGTCTGAGAAAATTCAGCAAGGCCTACGACATCGCATAACACTGTCAAGAGATAAAATATTAAGCCTGGAGATTTAGTATACTATAAATGAGAGGATCAGAAAGAATGGAAAGGTCTAGGTAAAGTGATAGTGTGTGATGGGAAGACTCTGATAACATGGTAGTCAAACTATTAGGGTCCATGACTATACAAACTTGCAGAAACTGAACAATTAGTAGAAGGTGATAAGGCACCCTATACCTCACATACTCATATGTTTGACAGTTATGAGGAACAGAATCCGATAGATAAGGGGTGGATGATGATAGACAAAGTGATGCTAGTGCACAGGATAGGGCTCTTTTACCCAAAGGACAACTGCCTAAAGTCAGTACTATGGTAACATACATACCAGAAGGGCCCAATGAATAGAGGGATGCAGCTATTGCAGGGACAGCAGGAAAAGCCACTGGCAAATTCAAACATTGTCTAAGCATCCAAGATGATGGACAAGAGGTAAGATCTATGGACTGGTAAAATGAGGTGAAACGGTGGAAAGCAAGAAAATGCAGTGCAACTCCCCATAGTGGATCTGGAAGTAACTCGAGCACTAGAAAATGATCATATACTGGCAACTGTGGTCCAGAAAGAGATAAGAGGGCAAGTAGAGGCCATAGCTTGACTAGGTTACGCGACAGAATAAGGACTACAGAATAATCTAGGAACACTACAAGATATAGAAGCACTTATGATCAGGAAGTTATGGTGGCTGTAAATAAATTAGAAGAAAAATTGATCAGAGGAAAAACAAAGAGTTGGAAGGAATTTGGTGTCTATTCTGAAAGTGCAAGATAGGGGACAGCCAGCCTTATCACATAGATGGATATGTATGGAAAAAGTAGTCCCAGATTGGACATATAAGGTTAAAGTGAGACTAGTGGCTCGGGGTTTCAAAGAGAGACTTGGTGATTAGAAGGTTAAAGTGGACTTCCCTGCAGCAGGAAAAGTGATCTTGAAAATATTCTTAGCTCTTGTAGCCACATACTCATGGGAATGTAGGTCAAATAATATAAAAGCCGCATTTTTGCAGGGTGAAAGATTTCAAAAAGAGAAGTGTTTTTGAAACCACCTAAAGAAGTGAGTGATGTAGAAGAGAAGCTGTGGAAATTATACAAATGTGTTTATGAATTGAATGATGCATCGAGAGTATGGTATTTCTCGGTTAGGTCAGTCTTGCTGAAAGTAGGCTGTATTCAGCTGAAAGCAGATCCAGCAATGTTCGACTGGTATCACAAAGAGTAACTCACAGGCATCTTTATGATGCATGTCAATGATTTTCTATTGGGAGGTTCTGCAGAATTTGAAAAATTGGTTATAGATAAATTAAAAGAGGAGTTTAAGACTGGAAATCAGACTTCAGGGACTTTTAAATATATGGGGTTAGACATTAATCAGAATAGGTCAGGAATAACCTTGAAAGAACAATCATATCTCGAAAGTTGTAATCAAATGCCCATAAGTCGCACTAGGTCATCACAAAAAAGTGATCTTGCATCCATAGAAGAAACAGAACAGTTAAGAAGCTTGATTGAACAGTTAAGCTTATTATTGGAATCAATTCTGAGAGACCGAATAAACTGTCACTTAGAAATGCATGGATTAATCAAGGATGGTCAGCATGGATTTGCTGAGGGAAGATCGTGTCTGACTAACTTTATTACACTTTTTGAGGAAGTAACAAGGAGGATCGATGAGGGTAGTGCAGTTGATGTGGTCTACATGGATTTTGGCAAGGCTTTTGACAAGGTCCCACATGAAGACTGGTTTAAAAAAATAAAAGCCCATGGGATCCAGGGCAATGTAGCATGCTGGATACAACATTGGCTCAGTCACAGGAAACAAAGAGTAATTATTGGCGGGTGTTTTTGCGACTGGAAGGCTGTTTCTAGTGGGGTTCTGCAGGGTTCGGTACTAGATCCCCTGATTTTTGTAGTACACTAACGATTTGGATGTAAATGTTGGGGCAATCAGACAAAGCAAAGGAATACATAACAAATGGGAGGATACTGTGAGGTGTAGAGGAAGTGAGGGACCTTGGAGTGTATGTCCATAGATCCTTGAAGGTTGCAGGACAGGTCAATAAGATGGTTAAGAAGCATATGGAATCCTGTCCTTTATTAGCTGAGGCATAGAATATAAAAGTAGGGAGGTTATGCTGGAACTATATAAAACATTCGTTTGGATACAACGTGTGTACTGTATGCAGTTCTAGTCACCTCATTACAGAAGATGTTGCCAGGAATGGAAAATTTCAGCTATGAGGAAAGATTGGAGAGCTTGAGGGGAGATTTGATTGAGATGTACAAAATTATGAGGGCCATGGATAGAGTGGGTGGGAAGGGCCTATTTACCTTAGCAGAGGGGTCAGTGTCTGGGGGGAATAGATTTAAAGTGATTGTTAGAAGGATTGGAGGGGGGAATGAGGAAAAATCTTTTCACCCAGAGGGTGGTGGGGGTCTGGAACTCACTGCCCGATAGGGTGGTAGAGGCAGAAAACCTCATCTCATTTAAAAGGTGTCTAGATGTGCACCAGAAGTGCCGTAACCTGCAGGGCTACAGGCCAAATGCTGGAAAGTGGAATTAAGCTGGGTGGCTTTTTTTTCTAGTTGGCACAGGCATGATGGGCCAAGTGACCTCTTTCTGTGCTGTAAACTTTCTATCATTCTAATCTGGTTATGTACTCAGACAAGGCGTATTTGAACTTAAATTCTGAGAAATGTGTACTCACTTTTCCAGCACTGAAAGACATGAATGAAATTCACCAATTTTAGTGACGTTTCTCATGCCAATCTTCTGGATGGATGTTGGAGTACAGCTGGGTTTTTTCTTGGTGAGGGAAAAATGGAAAGTGTTGTCCCTCGTCTTGGAAAGCCAAGAAAATAAAAAGTGCAGTTAACATCACCTTAGCTGCAGAAACACTGGCGTTAGTAGAAGAGATAGATAGGGGATTTTACTTAGCTAACATTTTGAAAGAAATCCGATACAAGGGGCATTCTGAGAAAAGTTTGGCCATTGTATGTTATGTAGATAACCATTCTGTATGGCATAATGTTCATTTGACAAAGAGTGTCACTGAGAAAAGGTTAGGATCAACCTTGCCAGCATAAACGATATGTTGGAGAAAAGAAATCTCTAAGATAAAATGGGTCAGTGAAAGTCACCAAATATCGGACTGTTTTACAAAGAGGAATGCTTGCTCCGAGAAATTGTTGGAGGTCCTAGAAGACGGACACCTTGTAATATGACGAGTTGTACGAAATATGGAAAATCATTTTTTTCTCTTTCGTTTTGTTATTAATTATGTTATCATTTTCTTTTAAAGAAAGGGGAATCTGTTAATGGTAGGTTAATTATATTAAAGATAAACAGCTGAAGGGCATGGTTTAATTAAGGACTTGAAGTGAATATAAAGAGAGCCTACTGGAAACAAGTTGTTGTTGAACTGAAGACAGAAATATGTAATGCTGCATTCTGTGAATAAACCAAATATCAAGAAAAGGATCTTCACCATTCTTCACTTGTTGGCTTGGATCCATTCAACATGGGCTTCACCTGAACTGGGTTGGAACTAAGGTCCTTGCTGAAAGGATAAATAGGGTGGTCCCAAGAACTTTAAACTAGTAAGTGGAGGTGAAGGAAGTGGAGGAAAAGAACTTAATGTGATACTGAACTAGTTTATACCCCTAAGGAGCAAGAACTCTATTGCCAAAAACATAGACCATTAAGTAGGATGGACCTGGTCACATTGCCGCGGAACGCTCCATGCAGTTGGACCGTGCTGTACCACCTATCCTTCATGGAGCAGTTTCTGCGGGAAAACACCTTTGACCACCGATCCATCAGGCAGTGGTCTGCATGGAATGTCCTCAAGACCCTACGGGAAAAGGAGATGGTGGATCCTGTCGGATGGTCCCCCGAGCAGACCGTCAAAGTCATTTGGCGGAATGCCTCATCACCAGAACTTTCAAACAAGTACCAAGATGTAGCTTGGCTGGTGGTGAGAAGAGCCCTCCCCGTCAGATCCGTCCTGCACGCCCGAAGTCTCGCCCCCTCCGCACAATGCCCCCGCGGTGGCTGTGG